>NW_026893391.1:0-96683 GCF_033815535.1 Pezoporus flaviventris | reverse complement strand
GCTTTCAATCCTGGCTCTTCTGCTGTGGGAGCAGAGGCCAAACGTTCGTGCTGTACTAACTGTGCTGCTGGGCACCTGAATTCAAATGGACTTTTAGGTATGAAACCGAGGAGAGACTGCAATGATGGTGACCCCGTTGCAAAGCTGCTTGTGTGCTGAAGAAGCAGAGCACTAGCTTTCCCTGCTGCTCCTTCTGCCGTGTGAGCAGATGCCACTCTTCATTCTGTGCTGACTGTGTTGCTGCGCAGCAGAGAGCAGCCTCTGGACTGATTCCATTCAAATGCTTTTCCTGTATGAAAGTGAGCAGTGAAAGCAACGATGAATGCACCAATGTAAAAGGGATTGTGTGCTGAACAGGTCCAGCACCAGCTTTCAATCCTGGCTCTTCTGCTGTGGGAGCAGAGGCCAAACGTTCGTGCTGTACTCACTGTGCTGCTGGGCAGCTGAGAGACACCACCTGAGAATTTGGATTCAAATGGACTTTTAGGTATGAACCCGAGGAGAGACTGCAATGATGGTGACCCCGTTGCAAAGCTGCTTGTGTGCTGAAGAAGCAGAGCACTAGCTTTCCCTGCTGGTCCTTCTGCTGTGTGAGCAGATGCCACTGTTCATTCTGTGCTGACTGTGTTGCTGCGCAGCAGAGAGCAGCCTCTGGACTGATTCCATTCAAATGCTTTTCCTGTATGAATCTGAGCAGTGAAAGCAACGATGGAGGCACCAATGGAAAAGGGATTGTGTGCTGAACAGGTCCAGCACCAGCTTTAAATCCTGGCTCTTCTGCTGTGGGAGCAGAGGCCAAACGTTCGTGCTGTACTCACTGTGCTGCTGGGCAGCTGAGAGATACCACCTGAGAATTTGGATTCAAATGGACTTTTAGGTATGAAACCGAGGAGAGACTGCAATGATGGTGACCCCGTTGCAAAGCTGCTTGTGTGCTGGAGAAGCAGAGCACTAGCTTTCCCTGCTGCTCCTTCTCCCGTGTGAGCAGATGCCACTGTTCATTCTGTGCTGTGTTGCTGCCAGCAGGGAGCAGGCTCTGGACGGATTCTATTCAAATGCTTTTCCTGTATGAGTGTTAGCAGTGAAAGCAACGATGGAGACACCAATGTAAAGGGGATTGTGTGCTGAACAGGTCCAGCACCAGCTTTCAATCCTGGCTCTTCTGCTGTGGGAGCAGAGGCCAAACGTTCGTGCTGTACTAACTGTGCTGCTGGGCAGCTGAGAGACACCACCTGAGAATTTGGATTCAAATGGACTTTTAGGTATGAAACCGAGGAGAGACTGCAATGATGGTGACCCCGTTGCAAAGCTGCTTGTGTGCTGAAGAAGCAGAGCACTAGCTTTCCCTGCTGCTCCTTCTGCCGTGTGAGCAGATGCCACTCTTCATTCTGTGCTGTGTTGCTGCGCAGCAGAGAGCAGCCTCTGGACTGATTCCATTCAAATGCTTTTCCTGTATGAAAGTGAGCAGTGAAAGCAACGATGAATGCACCAATGTAAAAGGGATTGTGTGCTGAACAGGTCCAGCACCAGCTTTCAATCCTGGCTCTTCTGCTGTTGGAGCAGAGGCCAAACGTTCGTGCTGTACTAACTGTGCTGCTGGGCAGCTGAGAGACACCACCTGAGAATTTGGATTCAAGTGGACTTTCAGGTATGAAACCGAGGAGAGACTGCAATGATGGTGACCCCGTTGCAAAGCTGCTTGTGTGCTGAAGAAGCAGAGCACTAGCTTTCCCTGCTGCTCCTTCTGCCTTGTGAGCAGATGCCACTGTTCATTCTGTGCTGTGTTGCTGCCAGCAGGGAGCAGGCTCTGGACGGATTCTATTCAAATGCTTTTCCTGTAGGAGTGTTAGCAGTGAAAGCAACGATGGAGACACCAATGTAAAGGGGATTGTGTGCTGAACAGGTCCAGCACCAGCTTTCAATCCTGGCTCTTCTGCTGTGGGAGCAGAGGCCAAACGTTCGTGCTGTACTAACTGTGCTGCTGGGCAGCTGAGCGACACCACCTGAGAATTCGGATTTAAATGGACTTTTAGGTATGAAGCCGAGGAGAGACTGCAATGATGGTGACCCCGTTGCAAAGCTGCTTGTGTGCTGAAGAAGCAGAGCACTAGCTTTCCCTGCTGCTCCTTCTGCTGTGTGAGCAGATGCCACTGTTCATTCTGTGCTGACTGTGTTGCTGCGCAGCAGAGAGCAGCCTCTGGACTGATTCCATTCAAATGCTTTTCCTGTATGAATGTGAGCAGTGAAAGCAACGATGGAGGCACCAATGTAAAAGGGATTGTGTGCTGAACAGGTCCAGCACCAGCTTTCAATCCTGGCTCTTCTGCTGTGGGAGCAGAGGCCAAACGTTCGTGCTGTACTCACAGTGCTGCTGGGCAGCTGAGAGATACCACCTGAGAATTTGGATTCAAATGGACTTTTAGGTATGAAGCCGAGGAGAGACTGCAATGATGGTGACCCCGTTGCAAAGCTGCTTGTGTGCTGAAGAAGCAGAGCACTAGCTTTCCCTGCTGCTCCTTCTGCCGTGTGAGCAGAAGCCACAGTTCATTCTGTGCTGACTGTGTTGCTGCGCAGCAGAGAGCAGCCTCTGGACTGATTCCATTCAAATGCTTTTCCTGTATGAAAGTGAGCAGTGAAAGCAACGATGAATGCACCAATGTAAAAGGGATTGTGTGCTGAACAGGTCCAGCACCAGCTTTCAATCCTGGCTCTTCTGCTGTGGGAGCAGAGGCCAAACGTTCGTGCTGTACTAACTGTGCTGCTGGGCAGCTGAGAGACACCACCTGAGAATTTGGATTCAAATGGACTTTTAGGTAGGAACCCGAGGAGAGACTGCAATGATGGTGACCCCGTTGCAAAGCTGCTTGTGTGCTGAAGAAGCAGAGCACTAGCTTTCCCTGCTGCTCCTTCTGCCGTGTGAGCAGATGCCACTCTTCATTCTGTGCTGACTGTGTTGCTGCGCAGCAGAGAGCAGCCTCTGGACTGATTCCATTCAAATGCTTTTCCTGTATGAATGTGAGCAGTGAAAGCAACGATGGAGGCACCAATGTAAAAGGGATTGTGTGCTGAACAGGTCCAGCACCAGCTTTCAATCCTGGCTCTTCTGCTGTGGGAGCAGAGGCCAAACGTTCGTGCTGTACTAACTGTGCTGCTGGGCAGCTGAGCGACACCACCTGAGAATTCGGATTCAAATGGACTTTTAGGTATGAAGCCGAGGAGAGACTGCAATGATGGTGACCCCGTTGCAAAGCTGCTTGTGTGCTGAAGAAGCAGAGCACTAGCTTTCCCTGCTGCTCCTTCTGCCGTGTGAGCAGATGCCACTCTTCATTCTGTGCTGACTGTGTTGCTGCGCAGCAGAGAGCAGCCTCTGGACTGATTCCATTCAAATGCTTTTCCTGTATGAATGTGAGCAGTGAAAGCAACGATGGAGGCACCAATGTAAAGGTGATTGTGTGCTGAACAGGTCCAGCACCAGCTTTCAATCCTGGCTCTTCTGCTGTGGGAGCAGAGGCCAAACGTTCGTGCTGTACTAACTGTGCTGCTGGGCAGCTGAGAGACACCACCTGAGAATTTGGATTCAAATGGACTTTTAGGTATGAAACCGAGGAGAGACTGCAATGATGGTGACCCCGTTGCAAAACTGCTTGTGTGCTGAAGAAGCAGAGCACTAGCTTTCCCTGCTGCTCCTTCTGCCGTGTGAGCAGATGCCACTGTTCATTCTGTGCTGTGTTGCTGCCAGCAGGGAGCAGGCTCTGGACGGATTCTAGTCAAATGCTTTTCCTGTATGAGTGTTAGCAGTGAAAGCACCGATGGAGGCACCAATGTAAAGGGGATTGTGTGCTGAACAGGTCCAGCACCAGCTTTCAATCCTGGCTCTTCTGCTGTGGGAGCAGAGGCCAAACGTTCGTGCTGTACTAACTGTGCTGCTGGGCAGCTGAGCGACACCACCTGAGAATTCGGATTCAAATGGACTTTTAGGTATGAAACCGAGGAGAGACTGCAATGATGGTGACCCCGTTGCAAAGCTGCTTGTGTGCTGAAGAAGCAGAGCACTAGCTTTCCCTGCTGCTCCTTCTGCCGTGTGAGCAGATGCCACTGTTCATTCTGTGCTGACTGTGTTGCTGCGCAGCAGAGAGCAGCCTCTGGACTGATTCCATTCAAATGCTTTTCCTGTATGAATGTGAGCAGTGAAAGCAACGATGGAGGCACCAATGTAAAGGTGATTGTGTGCTGAACAGGTCCAGCACCAGCTTTCAATCCTGGCTCTTCTGCTGTGGGAGCAGAGGCCAAACGTTCGTGCTGTACTAACTGTGCTGCTGGGCAGCTGAGAGACACCACCTGAGAATTTGGATTCAAATGGACTTTCAGGTATGAAACCGAGGAGAGACTGCAATGATGGTGACCCCGTTGCAAAGCTGCTTGTGTGCTGAAGAGACACAGCACTAGCTTTCCCTGCCGGTCCTTCTGCCGTGTGAGCAGATGCCACTGTTCATTCTGTGCTGACTGTGTTGCTGCGCAGTAGAGAGCAGCCTGTGGACTGATTCCATTCAATTGCTTTTCCTGTATGAATGTGAGCAGTGAAAGCAACGATGGAGGCACCAATGTAAAGGTGATTGTGTGCTGAACAGGTCCAGCACCAGCTTTCAATCCTGGCTCTTCTGCTGTGGGAGCAGAGGCCAAACGTTCGTGCTGTACTAACTGTGCTGCTCTGCACCTGAATTCAAATGGACTTTTAGGTATGAAACCGAGGAGAGACTGCAATGATGGTGACCCCGTTGCAAAGCTGCTTGTGTGCTGAAGAAGCAGAGCACTAGCTTTCCCTGCTGCTCCTTCTGCCGTGTGAGCAGATGCCACTCTTCATTCTGTGCTGACTGTGTTGCTGCGCAGCAGAGAGCAGCCTCTGGACTGATTCCATTCAAATGCTTTTCCTGTATGAAAGTGAGCAGTGAAAGCAACGATGAATGCACCAATGTAAAAGGGATTGTGTGCTGAACAGGTCCAGCACCAGCTTTCAATCCTGGCTCTTCTGCTGTTGGAGCAGAGGCCAAACGTTCGTGCTGTACTCACTGTGCTGCTGGGCAGCTGAGAGACACCACCTGAGAATTTGGATTCAAATGGACTTTTAGGTATGAACCCGAGGAGAGACTGCAATGATGGTGACCCCGTTGCAAAGCTGCTTGTGTGCTGAAGAAGCAGAGCACTAGCTTTCCCTGCTGCTCCTTCTCCCGTGTGAGCAGATGCCACTCTTCATTCTGTGCTGACTGTGTTGCTGCGCAGCAGAGAGCAGCCTCTGGACTGATTCCATTCAAATGCTTTTCCTGTATGAAAGTGAGCAGTGAAAGCAACGATGAATGCACCAATGTAAAAGGGATTGTGTGCTGAACAGGTCCAGCACCAGCTTTCAATCCTGGCTCTTCTGCTGTGGGAGCAGAGGCCAAACGTTCGTGCTGTACTAACTGTGCTGCTGGGCAGCTGAGAGACACCACCTGAGAATTTGGATTCAAATGGACTTTTAGGTATGAAACCGAGGAGAGACTGCAATGATGGTGACCCCGTTGCAAAGCTGCTTGTGTGCTGAAGAAGCAGAGCACTAGCTTTCCCTGCTGCTCCTTCTCCCGTGTGAGCAGATGCCACTGTTCATTCTGTGCTGTGTTGCTGCCAGCAGGGAGCAGGCTCTGGACGGATTCTATTCAAATGCTTTTCCTGTATGAGTGTTAGCAGTGAAAGCAACGATGGAGACACCAATGTAAAGGGGATTGTGTGCTGAACAGGTCCAGCACCAGCTTTCAATCCTGGCTCTTCTGCTGTGGGAGCAGAGGCCAAACGTTCGTGCTGTACTAACTGTGCTGCTGGGCAGCTGAGAGACACCACCTGAGAATTCGGATTCAAATGGACTTTTAGGTATGAAGCCGAGGAGAGACTGCAATGATGGTGACCCCGTTGCAAAGCTGCTTGTGTGCTGAAGAAGCAGAGCACTAGCTTTCCCTGCTGCTCCTTCTGCCGTGTGAGCAGATGCCACTCTTCATTCTGTGCTGACTGTGTTGCTGCGCAGCAGAGAGCAGCCTCTGGACTGATTCCATTCAAATGCTTTTCCTGTATGAAAGTGAGCAGTGAAAGCAACGATGAATGCACCAATGTAAAAGGGATTGTGTGCTGAACAGGTCCAGCACCAGCTTTCAATCCTGGCTCTTCTGCTGTGGGAGCAGAGGCCAAACGTTCGTGCTGTACTAACTGTGCTGCTGGGCAGCTGAGAGACACCACCTGAGAATTTGGATTCAAATGGACTTTTAGGTATGAAACCGAGGAGAGACTGCAATGATGGTGACCCCGTTGCAAAGCTGCTTGTGTGCTGAAGAAGCAGAGCACTAGCTTTCCCTGCTGCTCCTTCTCCCGTGTGAGCAGATGCCACTGTTCATTCTGTGCTGTGTTGCTGCCAGCAGGGAGCAGGCTCTGGACGGATTCTATTCAAATGCTTTTCCTGTATGAGTGTTAGCAGTGAAAGCAACGATGGAGACACCAATGTAAAGGGGATTGTGTGCTGAACAGGTCCAGCACCAGCTTTCAATCCTGGCTCTTCTGCTGTGGGAGCAGAGGCCAAACGTTCGTGCTGTACTAACTGTGCTGCTGGGCAGCTGAGAGACACCACCTGAGAATTCGGATTCAAATGGACTTTTAGGTATGAAGCCGAGGAGAGACTGCAATGATGGTGACCCCGTTGCAAAGCTGCTTGTGTGCTGAAGAAGCAGAGCACTAGCTTTCCCTGCTGCTCCTTCTGCTGTGTGAGCAGATGCCACTGTTCATTCTGTGCTGACTGTGTTGCTGCGCAGCAGAGAGCAGCCTCTGGACTGATTCCATTCAAATGCTTTTCCTGTATGAATGTGAGCAGTGAAAGCAACGATGGAGGCACCAATGTAAAAGGGATTGTGTGCTGAACAGGTCCAGCACCAGCTTTCAATCCTGGCTCTTCTGCTGTGGGAGCAGAGGCCAAACGTTCGTGCTGTACTCACTGTGCTGCTGGGAAGCTGAGAGATACCACCTGAGAATTTGGATTCAAATGGACTTTTAGGTATGAAGCCGAGGAGAGACTGCAATGATGGTGACCCCGTTGCAAAGCTGCTTGTGTGCTGAAGAAGCAGAGCACTAGCTTTCCCTGCTGCTCCTTCTGCCGTGTGAGCAGAAGCCACTGTTCATTCTGTGCTGACTGTGTTGCTGCGCAGCAGAGAGCAGCCTCTGGACTGATTCCATTCAAATGCTTTTCCTGTATGAATGTGAGCAGTGAAAGCAACGATGGAGGCACCAATGTAAAGGTGATTGTGTGCTGAACAGGTCCAGCACCAGCTTTCAATCCTGGCTCTTCTGCTGTGGGAGCAGAGGCCAAACGTTCGTGCTGTACTAACTGTGCTGCTGGGCAGCTGAGAGACACCACCTGAGAATTTGGATTCAAATGGACTTTTAGGTAGGAAACCGAGGAGAGACTGCAATGATGGTGACCCCGTTGCAAAGCTGCTTGTGTGCTGAAGAAGCAGAGCACTAGCTTTCCCTGCTGCTCCTTCTGCCGTGTGAGCAGATGCCACTCTTCATTCTGTGCTGACTGTGTTGCTGCGCAGCAGAGAGCAGCCTCTGGACTGATTCCATTCAAATGCTTTTCCTGTATGAAAGTGAGCAGTGAAAGCAACGATGAATGCACCAATGTAAAAGGGATTGTGTGCTGAACAGGTCCAGCACCAGCTTTCAATCCTGGCTCTTCTGCTGTGGGAGCAGAGGCCAAACGTTCGTGCTGTACTAACTGTGCTGCTGGGCAGCTGAGAGACACCACCTGAGAATTTGGATTCAAATGGACTTTTAGGTATGAAACCGAGGAGAGACTGCAATGATGGTGACCCCGTTGCAAAACTGCTTGTGTGCTGAAGAAGCAGAGCACTAGCTTTCCCTGCTGTTCCTTCTGCCGTGTGAGCAGATGCCACTGTTCATTCTGTGCTGTGTTGCTGCCAGCAGGGAGCAGGCTCTGGACGGATTCTATTCAAATGCTTTTCCTGTATGAGTGTTAGCAGTGAAAGCAACGATGGAGACACCAATGTAAAGGGGATTGTGTGCTGAACAGGTCCAGCACCAGCTTTCAATCCTGGCTCTTCTGCTGTGGGAGCAGAGGCCAAACGTTCGTGCGGTACTATCTGTGCTGCTGGGCAGCTGAGAGACACCACCTGAGAATTTGGATTCAAATGGACTTTTAGGTAGGAAACCGAGGAGAGACTGCAATGATGGTGACCCCGTTGCAAAGCTGCTTGTGTGCTGAAGAAGCAGAGCACTAGCTTTCCCTGCTGCTCCTTCTCCCGTGTGAGCAGATGCCACTGTTCATTCTGTGCTGACTGTGTTGCTGCGCAGCAGAGAGCAGCCTCTGGACTGATTCCATTCAAATGCTTTTCCTGTATGAAAGTGAGCAGTGAAAGCAACGATGGAGGCACCAATGTAAAGGGGATTGTGTGCTGAACAGGTCCAGCACCAGCTTTCAATCCTGGCTCTTCTGCTTTTGGAGCAGAGGCCAAACGTTCGTGCTGTACTAACTGTGCTGCTGGGCAGCTGAGAGACACCACCTGAGAATTTGGATTCAAATGGACTTTTAGGTATGAAACCGAGGAGAGACTGCAATGATGGTGACCCCGTTGCAAAGCTGCTTGTGTGCTGAAGAAGCAGAGCACTAGCTTTCCCTGCTGCTCCTTCTGCCGTGTGAGCAGATGCCACTCTTCATTCTGTGCTGTGTTGCTGCGCAGCAGAGAGCAGCCTCTGGACTGATTCCATTCAAATGCTTTTCCTGTATGAAAGTGAGCAGTGAAAGCAACGATGAATGCACCAATGTAAAAGGGATTGTGTGCTGAACAGGTCCAGCACCAGCTTTCAATCCTGGCTCTTCTGCTGTTGGAGCAGAGGCCAAACGTTCGTGCTGTACTAACTGTGCTGCTGGGCAGCTGAGAGACACCACCTGAGAATTTGAATTCAAATGGACTTTTAAGTATGAACCCGAGGAGAGACTGCAATGATGGTGACCCCGTTGCAAAGCTGCTTGTTTGCTGAAGAAGCAGAGCACTAGCTTTCCCTGCTGCTCCTTCTGCCGTGTGAGCAGATGCCACTGTTCATTCTGTGCTGACTGTGTTGCTGCCAGCAGGGAGCAGGCTCTGGACGGATTCTATTCAAATGCTTTTCCTGTATGAGTGTTAGCAGTGAAAGCAACAATGGAGACACCAATGTAAAGGGGATTGTGTGCTGAACAGGTCCAGCACCAGCTTTCAATCCTGGCTCTTCTGCTGTTGGAGCAGAGGCCAAACGTTCGTGCTGTACTAACTGTGCTGCTGGGCAGCTGAGCGACACCACCTGAGAATTCGGATTCAAATGGACTTTTAGGTATGAAGCCGAGGAGAGACTGCAATGATGGTGACCCCGTTGCAAAACTGCTTGTGTGCTGAAGAAGCAGAGCACTAGCTTTCCCTGCTGGTCCTTCTGCTGTGTGAGCAGATGCTTCTGTTCATTCTGTGCTGACTGTGTTGCTGCGCAGCAGAGAGCAGCCTCTGGACTGATTCCATTCAAATGCTTTTCCTGTATGAATGTGAGCAGTGAAAGCAACGATGGAGGCACCAATGTAAAAGGGATTGTGTGCTGAACAGGTCCAGCACCAGCTTTCAATCCTGGCTCTTCTGCTGTTGGAGCAGAGGCCAAACGTTCGTGCTGTACTAACTGTGCTGCTGGGCAGCTGAGAGACACCACCTGAGAATTTGGATTCAAATGGACTTTTAGGTAGGAACCCGAGGAGAGACTGCAATGATGGTGACCCCGTTGCAAAGCTGCTTGTGTGCTGAAGAAGCAGAGCACTAGCTTTCCCTGCTGCTCCTTCTGCCGTGTGAGCAGATGCCACTGTTCATTCTGTGCTGTGTTGCTGCCAGCAGGGAGCAGGCTCTGGGCGGATTCTATTCAAATGCTTTTCCTGTATGAGTGTTAGCAGTGAAAGCAACGATGGAGACACCAATGTAAAAGGGATTGTGTGCTGAACAGGTCCAGCACCAGCTTTCAATCCTGGCTCTTCTGCTGTGGGAGCAGAGGCCAAACGTTCGTGCTGTACTAACTGTGCTGCTGGGCACCTGAATTCAAATGGACTTTTAGGTATGAAACCGAGGAGAGACTGCAATGATGGTGACCCCGTTGCAAAGCTGCTTGTGTGCTGAAGAAGCAGAGCACTAGCTTTCCCTGCTGCTCCTTCTCCCGTGTGAGCAGATGCCACTCTTCATTCTGTGCTGACTGTGTTGCTGCGCAGCAGAGAGCAGCCTCTGGACTGATTCCATTCAAATGCTTTTCCTGTATGAAAGTGAGCAGTGAAAGCAACGATGAATGCACCAATGTAAAAGGGATTGTGTGCTGAACAGGTCCAGCACCAGCTTTCAATCCTGGCTCTTCTGCTGTGGGAGCAGAGGCCAAACGTTCGTGCTCTACTAACTGTGCTGCTGGGCAGCTGAGCGACACCACCTGAGAATTCGGATTCAAATGGACTTTTAGGTATGAAACCGAGGAGAGACTGCAATGATGGTGACCCCGTTGCAAAGCTGCTTGTGTGCTGAAGAAGCAGAGCACTAGCTTTCCCTGCTGCTCCTTCTGCCGTGTGAGCAGATGCCACTGTTCATTCTGTGCTGACTGTGTTGCTGCGCAGCAGAGAGCAGCCTCTGGACTGATTCCATTCAAATGCTTTTCCTGTATGAATGTGAGCAGTGAAAGCAACGATGGAGGCACCAATGTAAAGGTGATTGTGTGCTGAACAGGTCCAGCACCAGCTTTCAATCCTGGCTCTTCTGCTGTGGGAGCAGAGGCCAAACGTTCGTGCTGTACTAACTGTGCTGCTGGGCAGCTGAGAGACACCACCTGAGAATTTGGATTCAAATGGACTTTCAGGTATGAAACCGAGGAGAGACTGCAATGATGGTGACCCCGTTGCAAAGCTGCTTGTGTGCTGAAGAAGCAGAGCACTAGCTTTCCCTGCTGCTCCTTCTGCCGTGTGAGCAGATGCCACTGTTCATTCTGTGCTGTGTTGCTGCCAGCAGGGAGCAGGCTCTGGACGGATTCTATTCAAATGCTTTTCCTGTATGAAAGTGAGCAGTGAAAGCAACGATGGAGACACCAATGTAAAGGGGATTGTGTGCTGAACAGGTCCAGCACCAGCTTTCAATCCTGGCTCTTCTGCTGTGGGAGCAGAGGCCAAACGTTCGTGCTGTACTAACTGTGCTGCTGGGCAGCTGAGCGACACCACCTGAGAATTCGGATTCAAATGGACTTTTAGGTATGAAGCCGAGGAGAGACTGCAATGATGGTGACCCCGTTGCAAAGCTGCTTGTGTGCTGAAGAAGCAGAGCACTAGCTTTCCCTGCTGCTCCTTCTGCCGTGTGAGCAGATGCCACTCTTCATTCTGTGCTGACTGTGTTGCTGCGCAGCAGAGAGCAGCCTCTGGACTGATTCCATTCAAATGCTTTTCCTGTATGAAAGTGAGCAGTGAAAGCAACGATGAATGCACCAATGTAAAAGGGATTGTGTGCTGAACAGGTCCAGCACCAGCTTTCAATCCTGGCTCTTCTGCTGTGGGAGCAGAGGCCAAACGTTCGTGCTGTACTAACTGTGCTGCTGGGCAGCTGAGAGACACCACCTGAGAATTTGAATTCAAATGGACTTTTAAGTATGAAACCGAGGAGAGACTGCAATGATGGTGACCCCGTTGCAAAGCTGCTTGTGTGCTGAAGAAGCAGAGCACTAGCTTTCCCTGCTGCTCCTTCTGCCGTGTGAGCAGATGCCACTGTTCATTCTGTGCTGACTGTGTTGCTGCGCAGCAGAGAGCAGCCTCTGGACTGATTCCATTCAAATGCTTTTCCTGTATGAATGTGAGCAGTGAAAGCAACGATGGAGGCACCAATGTAAAGGTGATTGTGTGCTGAACAGGTCCAGCACCAGCTTTCAATCCTGGCTCTTCTGCTGTGGGAGCAGAGGCCAAACGTTCGTGCTGTACTAACTGTGCTGCTGGGCAGCTGAGAGACACCACCTGAGAATTTGGATTCAAATGGACTTTTAGGTATGAAACCGAGGAGAGACTGCAATGATGGTGACCCCGTTGCAAAGCTGCTTGTGTGCTGAAGAAGCAGGGCACTAGCTTTCCCTGCTGCTCCTTCTCCCGTGTGAGCAGATGCCACTCTTCATTCTGTGCTGTGTTGCTGCGCAGCAGAGAGCAGCCTCTGGACTGATTCCATTCAAATGCTTTTCCTGTATGAAAGTGAGCAGTGAAAGCAACGATGAATGCACCAATGTAAAAGGGATTGTGTGCTGAACAGGTCCAGCACCAGCTTTCAATCCTGGCTCTTCTGCTGTGGGAGCAGAGGCCAAACGTTCGTGCTGTACTAACTGTGCTGCTGGGCAGCTGAGAGACACCACCTGAGAATTTGGATTCAAATGGACTTTTAGGTATGAACCCGAGGAGAGACTGCAATGATGGTGACCCCGTTGCAAAGCTGCTTGTGTGCTGAAGAAGCAGAGCACTAGCTTTCCCTGCTGCTCCTTCTGCCGTGTGAGCAGATGCCACTCTTCATTCTGTCCTGTGTTGCTGCCAGCAGGGAGCAGGCTCTGGACGGATTCTATTCAAATGCTTTTCCTGTATGAGTGTTAGCAGTGAAAGCAACGATGGAGACACCAATGTAAAGGGGATTGTGTGCTGAACAGGTCCAGCACCAGCTTTCAATCCTGGCTCTTCTGCTGTGGGAGCAGAGGCCAAACGTTCGTGCTGTACTAACTGTGCTGCTGGGCAGCTGAGCGACACCACCTGAGAATTCGGATTCAAATGGACTTTTAGGTATGAAGCCGAGGAGAGACTGCAATGATGGTGACCCCGTTGCAAAGCTGCTTGTGTGCTGAAGAAGCAGAGCACTAGCTTTCCCTGCTGGTCCTTCTGCTGTGTGAGCAGATGCCACTGTTCATTCTGTGCTGACTGTGTTGCTGCGCAGCAGAGAGCAGCCTCTGGACTGATTCCATTCAAATGCTTTTCCTGTATGAATGTGAGCAGTGAAAGCAACGATGGAGGCACCAATGTAAAAGGGATTGTGTGCTGAACAGGTCCAGCACCAGCTTTCAATCCTGGCTCTTCTGCTGTGGGAGCAGAGGCCAAACGTTCGTGCTGTACTAACTGTGCTGCTGGGCAGCTGAGAGATACCACCTGAGAATTTGGATTCAAATGGACTTTTAGGTATGAACCCGAGGAGAGACTGCAATGATGGTGACCCCGTTGCAAAGCTGCTTGTGTGCTGAAGAAGCAGAGCACTAGCTTTCCCTGCTGCTCCTTCTGCCGTGTGAGCAGAAGCCACTCTTCATTCTGTGCTGACTGTGTTGCTGCGCAGCAGAGAGCAGCCTCTGGACTGATTCCATTCAAATGCTTTTCCTGTATGAAAGTGAGCAGTGAAAGCAACGATGAATGCACCAATGTAAAAGGGATTGTGTGCTGAACAGGTCCAGCACCAGCTTTCAATCCTGGCTCTTCTGCTGTGGGAGCAGAGGCCAAACGTTCGTGCTGTACTAACTGTGCTGCTGGGCAGCTGAGAGACACCACCTGAGAATTTGGATTCAAATGGACTTTTAGGTAGGAAACCGAGGAGAGACTGCAATGATGGTGACCCCGTTGCAAAGCTGCTTGTGTGCTGAAGAAGCAGAGCACTAGCTTTCCCTGCTGCTCCTTCTGCCGTGTGAGCAGATGCCACTCTTCATTCTGTGCTGACTGTGTTGCTGCGCAGCAGAGAGCAGCCTCTGGACTGATTCCATTCAAATGCTTTTCCTGTATGAAAGTGAGCAGTGAAAGCAACGATGAATGCACCAATGTAAAAGGGATTGTGTGCTGAACAGGTCCAGCACCAGCTTTCAATCCTGGCTCTTCTGCTGTGGGAGCAGAGGCCAAACGTTCGTGCTGTACTAACTGTGCTGCTGGGCAGCTGAGAGACACCACCTGAGAATTTGGATTCAAATGGACTTTTAGGTATGAAACCGAGGAGAGACTGCAATGATGGTGACCCCGTTGCAAAACTGCTTGTGTGCTGAAGAAGCAGAGCACTAGCTTTCCCTGCTGTTCCTTCTGCCGTGTGAGCAGATGCCACTGTTCATTCTGTGCTGTGTTGCTGCCAGCAGGGAGCAGGCTCTGGACGGATTCTATTCAAATGCTTTTCCTGTATGAGTGTTAGCAGTGAAAGCAACGATGGAGACACCAATGTAAAGGGGATTGTGTGCTGAACAGGTCCAGCACCAGCTTTCAATCCTGGCTCTTCTGCTGTGGGAGCAGAGGCCAAACGTTCGTGCGGTACTATCTGTGCTGCTGGGCAGCTGAGAGACACCACCTGAGAATTTGGATTCAAATGGACTTTTAGGTATGAACCCGAGGAGAGACTGCAATGATGGTGACCCCGTTGCAAAGCTGCTTGTGTGCTGAAGAAGCAGAGCACTAGCTTTCCCTGCTGCTCCTTCTGCCGTGTGAGCAGATGCCACTGTTCATTCTGTGCTGACTGTGTTGCTGCGCAGCAGAGAGCAGCCTCTGGACTGATTCCATTCAAATGCTTTTCCTGTATGAAAGTGAGCAGTGAAAGCAACGATGGAGGCACCAATGTAAAGGGGATTGTGTGCTGAACAGGTCCAGCACCAGCTTTCAATCCTGGCTCTTCTGCTGTTGGAGCAGAGGCCAAACGTTCGTGCTGTACTAACTGTGCTGCTGGGCAGCTGAGAGACACCACCTGAGAATTTGGATTCAAATGGACTTTTAGGTATGAAACCGAGGAGAGACTGCAATGATGGTGACCCCGTTGCAAAGCTGCTTGTGTGCTGAAGAAGCAGAGCACTAGCTTTCCCTGCTGCTCCTTCTGCCGTGTGAGCAGATGCCACTCTTCATTCTGTGCTGTGTTGCTGCGCAGCAGAGAGCAGCCTCTGGACTGATTCCATTCAAATGCTTTTCCTGTATGAAAGTGAGCAGTGAAAGCAACGATGAATGCACCAATGTAAAAGGGATTGTGTGCTGAACAGGTCCAGCACCAGCTTTCAATCCTGGCTCTTCTGCTGTTGGAGCAGAGGCCAAACGTTCGTGCTGTACTAACTGTGCTGCTGGGCAGCTGAGAGACACCACCTGAGAATTTGAATTCAAATGGACTTTTAAGTATGAACCCGAGGAGAGACTGCAATGATGGTGACCCCGTTGCAAAGCTGCTTGTTTGCTGAAGAAGCAGAGCACTAGCTTTCCCTGCTGCTCCTTCTGCCGTGTGAGCAGATGCCACTGTTCATTCTGTGCTGACTGTGTTGCTGCCAGCAGGGAGCAGGCTCTGGACGGATTCTATTCAAATGCTTTTCCTGTATGAGTGTTAGCAGTGAAAGCAACAATGGAGACACCAATGTAAAGGGGATTGTGTGCTGAACAGGTCCAGCACCAGCTTTCAATCCTGGCTCTTCTGCTGTTGGAGCAGAGGCCAAACGTTCGTGCTGTACTAACTGTGCTGCTGGGCAGCTGAGCGACACCACCTGAGAATTCGGATTCAAATGGACTTTTAGGTATGAAGCCGAGGAGAGACTGCAATGATGGTGACCCCGTTGCAAAACTGCTTGTGTGCTGAAGAAGCAGAGCACTAGCTTTCCCTGCTGGTCCTTCTGCTGTGTGAGCAGATGCTTCTGTTCATTCTGTGCTGACTGTGTTGCTGCGCAGCAGAGAGCAGCCTCTGGACTGATTCCATTCAAATGCTTTTCCTGTATGAATGTGAGCAGTGAAAGCAACGATGGAGGCACCAATGTAAAAGGGATTGTGTGCTGAACAGGTCCAGCACCAGCTTTCAATCCTGGCTCTTCTGCTGTTGGAGCAGAGGCCAAACGTTCGTGCTGTACTAACTGTGCTGCTGGGCAGCTGAGAGACACCACCTGAGAATTTGGATTCAAATGGACTTTTAGGTAGGAAACCGAGGAGAGACTGCAATGATGGTGACCCTGTTGCAAAGCTGCTTGTGTGCTGAAGAAGCAGAGCACTAGCTTTCCCTGCTGCTCCTTCTGCCGTGTGAGCAGATGCCACTGTTCATTCTGTGCTGTGTTGCTGCCAGCAGGGAGCAGGCTCTGGGCGGATTCTATTCAAATGCTTTTCCTGTATGAGTGTTAGCAGTGAAAGCAACGATGGAGACACCAATGTAAAAGGGATTGTGTGCTGAACAGGTCCAGCACCAGCTTTCAATCCTGGCTCTTCTGCTGTGGGAGCAGAGGCCAAACGTTCGTGCTGTACTCACAGTGCTGCTGGGCAGCTGAGAGATACCAGCTGAGAATTTGGATTCAAATGGACTTTTAGGTATGAAACCGAGGAGAGACTGCAATGATGGTGACCCCGTTGCAAAGCTGCTTGTGTGCTGAAGAAGCAGAGCACTAGCTTTCCCTGCTGCTCCTTCTCCCGTGTGAGCAGATGCCACTCTTCATTCTGTGCTGACTGTGTTGCTGCGCAGCAGAGAGCAGCCTCTGGACTGATTCCATTCAAATGCTTTTCCTGTATGAAAGTGAGCAGTGAAAGCAACGATGAATGCACCAATGTAAAAGGGATTGTGTGCTGAACAGGTCCAGCACCAGCTTTCAATCCTGGCTCTTCTGCTGTGGGAGCAGAGGCCAAACGTTCGTGCTGTACTAACTGTGCTGCTGGGCAGCTGAGCGACACCACCTGAGAATTCGGATTCAAATGGACTTTTAGGTATGAAACCGAGGAGAGACTGCAATGATGGTGACCCCGTTGCAAAGCTGCTTGTGTGCTGAAGAAGCAGAGCACTAGCTTTCCCTGCTGCTCCTTCTGCCGTGTGAGCAGATGCCACTGTTCATTCTGTGCTGACTGTGTTGCTGCGCAGCAGAGAGCAGCCTCTGGACTGATTCCATTCAAATGCTTTTCCTGTATGAATGTGAGCAGTGAAAGCAACGATGGAGGCACCAATGTAAAGGTGATTGTGTGCTGAACAGGTCCAGCACCAGCTTTCAATCCTGGCTCTTCTGCTGTGGGAGCAGAGGCCAAACGTTCGTGCTGTACTAACTGTGCTGCTGGGCAGCTGAGAGACACCACCTGAGAATTTGGATTCAAATGGACTTTCAGGTATGAAACCGAGGAGAGACTGCAATGATGGTGACCCCGTTGCAAAGCTGCTTGTGTGCTGAAGAGACACAGCACTAGCTTTCCCTGCCGGTCCTTCTGCCGTGTGAGCAGATGCCACTGTTCATTCTGTGCTGACTGTGTTGCTGCGCAGTAGAGAGCAGCCTCTGGACTGATTCCATTCAATTGGTTTTCCTGTATGAATGTGAGCAGTGAAAGCAACGATGGAGGCACCAATGTAAAGGTGATTGTGTGCTGAACAGGTCCAGCACCAGCTTTCAATCCTGGCTCTTCTGCTGTGGGAGCAGAGGCCAAACGTTCGTGCTGTACTAACTGTGCTGCTGGGCAGCTGAGAGACACCACCTGAGAATTTGGATTCAAATGGACTTTTAGGTAGGAAACCGAGGAGAGACTGCAATGATGGTGACCCCGTTGCAAAGCTGCTTGTGTGCTGAAGAAGCAGAGCACTAGCTTTCCCTGCTGCTCCTTCTGCCGTGTGAGCAGATGCCACTGTTCATTCTGTGCTGACTGTGTTGCTGCGCAGCAGAGAGCAGCCTCTGGACTGATTCCATTCAAATGCTTTTCCTGTATGAATGTGAGCAGTGAAAGCAACGATGGAGGCACCAATGTAAAGGTGATTGTGTGCTGAACAGGTCCAGCACCAGCTTTCAATCCTGGCTCTTCTGCTGTGGGAGCAGAGGCCAAACGTTCGTGCTGTACTAACTGTGCTGCTGGGCAGCTGAGAGACACCACCTGAGAATTTGGATTCAAATGGACTTTCAGGTATGAAACCGAGGAGAGACTGCAATGATGGTGACCCCGTTGCAAAGCTGCTTGTGTGCTGAAGAGACACAGCACTAGCTTTCCCTGCCGGTCCTTCTGCCGTGTGAGCAGATGCCACTGTTCATTCTGTGCTGACTGTGTTGCTGCGCAGTAGAGAGCAGCCTCTGGACTGATTCCATTCAATTGGTTTTCCTGTATGAATGTGAGCAGTGAAAGCAACGATGGAGGCACCAATGTAAAGGTGATTGTGTGCTGAACAGGTCCAGCACCAGCTTTCAATCCTGGCTCTTCTGCTGTGGGAGCAGAGGCCAAACGTTCGTGCTGTACTAACTGTGCTGCTGGGCAGCTGAGAGACACCACCTGAGAATTTGAATTCAAATGGACTTTTAAGTATGAAACCGAGGAGAGACTGCAATGATGGTGACCCCGTTGCAAAGCTGCTTGTGTGCTGAAGAAGCAGAGCACTAGCTTTCCCTGCTGCTCCTTCTGCCGTGTTAGCAGATGCCACTGTTCATTCTGTGCTGACTGTGTTGCTGCGCAGCAGAGAGCAGCCTCTGGACTGATTCCATTCAAATGCTTTTCCTGTATGAATGTGAGCAGTGAAAGCAACGATGGAGGCACCAATGTAAAGGTGATTGTGTGCTGAACAGGTCCAGCACCAGCTTTCAATCCTGGCTCTTCTGCTGTGGGAGCAGAGGCCAAACGTTCGTGCTGTACTAACTGTGCTGCTGGGCAGCTGAGAGACACCACCTGAGAATTTGGATTCAAATGGACTTTTAGGTATGAAACCGAGGAGAGACTGCAATGATGGTGACCCCGTTGCAAAGCTGCTTGTGTGCTGAAGAAGCAGAGCACTAGCTTTCCCTGCTGCTCCTTCTGCCGTGTGAGCAGATGCCACTCTTCATTCTGTGCTGTGTTGCTGCGCAGCAGAGAGCAGCCTCTGGACTGATTCCATTCAAATGCTTTTCCTGTATGAAAGTGAGCAGTGAAAGCAACGATGAATGCACCAATGTAAAAGGGATTGTGTGCTGAACAGGTCCAGCACCAGCTTTCAATCCTGGCTCTTCTGCTGTGGGAGCAGAGGCCAAACGTTCGTGCTGTACTAACTGTGCTGCTGGGCAGCTGAGAGACACCACATGAGAATTTGGATTCAAATGGACTTTTAGGTAGGAAACCGAGGAGAGACTGCAATGATGGTGACCCCGTTGCAAAGCTGCTTGTGTGCTGAAGAAGCAGAGCACTAGCTTTCCCTGCTGCTCCTTCTGCCGTGTGAGCAGATGCCACTCTTCATTCTGTCCTGTGTTGCTGCCAGCAGGGAGCAGGCTCTGGACGGATTCTATTCAAATGCTTTTCCTGTATGAGTGTTAGCAGTGAAAGCAACGATGGAGACACCAATGTAAAGGGGATTGTGTGCTGAACAGGTCCAGCACCAGCTTTCAATCCTGGCTCTTCTGCTGTTGGAGCAGAGGCCAAACGTTCGTGCTGTACTAACTGTGCTGCTGGGCAGCTGAGAGACACCACCTGAGAATTTGAATTCAAATGGACTTTTAAGTATGAAACCGAGGAGAGACTGCAATGATGGTGACCCCGTTGCAAAGCTGCTTGTGTGCTGAAGAAGCAGAGCACTAGCTTTCCCTGCTGCTCCTTCTGCCGTGTGAGCAGATGCCACTGTTCATTCTGTGCTGTGTTGCTGCGCAGCAGAGAGCAGCCTCTGGACTGATTCCATTCAAATGCTTTTCCTGTATGAAAGTGAGCAGTGAAAGCAGCGATGAATGCACCAATGTAAAAGGGATTGTGTGCTGAACAGGTCCAGCACCAGCTTTCAATCCTGGCTCTTCTGCTGTGGGAGCAGAGGCCAAACGTTCGTGCTGTACTAACTGTGCTGCTGGGCAGCTGAGAGACACCACCTGAGAATTTGGATTCAAATGGACTTTTAGGTATGAACCCGAGGAGAGACTGCAATGATGGTGACCCCGTTGCAAAGCTGCTTGTGTGCTGAAGAAGCAGAGCACTAGCTTTCCCTGCTGCTCCTTCTGCCGTGTGAGCAGATGCCACTCTTCATTCTGTCCTGTGTTGCTGCCAGCAGGGAGCAGGCTCTGGACGGATTCTATTCAAATGCTTTTCCTGTATGAGTGTTAGCAGTGAAAGCAACGATGGAGACACCAATGTAAAGGGGATTGTGTGCTGAACAGGTCCAGCACCAGCTTTCAATCCTGGCTCTTCTGCTGTTGGAGCAGAGGCCAAACGTTCGTGCTGTACTAACTGTGCTGCTGGGCAGCTGAGAGACACCACCTGAGAATTTGAATTCAAATGGACTTTTAAGTATGAAACCGAGGAGAGACTGCAATGATGGTGACCCCGTTGCAAAGCTGCTTGTGTGCTGAAGAAGCAGAGCACTAGCTTTCCCTGCTGCTCCTTCTGCCGTGTGAGCAGATGCCACTGTTCATTCTGTGCTGTGTTGCTGCCAGCAGGGAGCAGGCTCTGGACGGATTCTATTCAAATGCTTTTCCTGTATGAAAGTGAGCAGTGAAAGCAACGATGGAGACACCAATGTAAAGGGGATTGTGTGCTGAACAGGTCCAGCACCAGCTTTCAATCCTGGCTCTTCTGCTGTGGGAGCAGAGGCCAAACGTTCGTGCTGTACTAACTGTGCTGCTGGGCAGCTGAGCGACACCACCTGAGAATTCGGATTCAAATGGACTTTTAGGTATGAAGCCGAGGAGAGACTGCAATGATGGTGACCCCGTTGCAAAGCTGCTTGTGTGCTGAAGAAGCAGAGCACTAGCTTTCCCTGCTGGTCCTTCTGCTGTGTGAGCAGATGCCACTGTTCATTCTGTGCTGACTGTGTTGCTGCGCAGCAGAGAGCAGCCTCTGGACTGATTCCATTCAAATGCTTTTCCTGTATGAATGTGAGCAGTGAAAGCAACGATGGAGGCACCAATGTAAAAGGGATTGTGTGCTGAACAGGTCCAGCACCAGCTTTCAATCCTGGCTCTTCTGCTGTGGGAGCAGAGGCCAAACGTTCGTGCTGTACTCACTGTGCTGCTGGGCAGCTGAGAGATACCACCTGAGAATTTGGATTCAAATGGACTTTTAGGTATGAACCCGAGGAGAGACTGCAATGATGGTGACCCCGTTGCAAAGCTGCTTGTGTGCTGAAGAAGCAGAGCACTAGCTTTCCCTGCTGCTCCTTCTGCCGTGTGAGCAGAAGCCACTCTTCATTCTGTGCTGACTGTGTTGCTGCGCAGCAGAGAGCAGCCTCTGGACTGATTCCATTCAAATGCTTTTCCTGTATGAAAGTGAGCAGTGAAAGCAACGATGAATGCACCAATGTAAAAGGGATTGTGTGCTGAACAGGTCCAGCACCAGCTTTCAATCCTGGCTCTTCTGCTGTGGGAGCAGAGGCCAAACGTTCGTGCTGTACTAACTGTGCTGCTGGGCAGCTGAGAGACACCACCTGAGAATTTGGATTCTAATGGACTTTTAGGTAGGAAACCGAGGAGAGACTGCAATGATGGTGACCCCGTTGCAAAGCTGCTTGTGTGCTGAAGAAGCAGAGCACTAGCTTTCCCTGCTGCTCCTTCTGCCGTGTGAGCAGATGCCACTGTTCATTCTGTGCTGTGTTGCTGCCAGCAGGGAGCAGGCTCTGGACGGATTCTATTCAAATGCTTTTCCTGTATGAGTGTTAGCAGTGAAAGCAACGATGGAGACACCAATGTAAAGGGGATTGTGTGCTGAACAGGTCCAGCACCAGCTTTCAATCCTGGCTCTTCTGCTGTGGGAGCAGAGGCCAAACGTTCGTGCTGTACTAACTGTGCTGCTGGGCAGCTGAGAGACACCACCTGAGAATTTGAATTCAAATGGACTTTTAAGTATGAAACCGAGGAGAGACTGCAATGATGGTGACCCCGTTGCAAAGCTGCTTGTGTGCTGAAGAAGCAGAGCACTAGCTTTCCCTGCTGCTCCTTCTGCCGTGTGAGCAGATGCCACTGTTCATTCTGTGCTGTGTTGCTGCCAGCAGGGAGCAGGCTCTGGACGGATTCTATTCAAATGCTTTTCCTGTATGAAAGTGAGCAGTGAAAGCAACGATGGAGACACCAATGTAAAGGGGATTGTGTGCTGAACAGGTCCAGCACCAGCTTTCAATCCTGGCTCTTCTGCTGTGGGAGCAGAGGCCAAACGTTCGTGCTGTACTAACTGTGCTGCTGGGCAGCTGAGCGACACCACCTGAGAATTCGGATTCAAATGGACTTTTAGGTATGAAGCCGAGGAGAGACTGCAATGATGGTGACCCCGTTGCAAAGCTGCTTGTGTGCTGAAGAAGCAGAGCACTAGCTTTCCCTGCTGGTCCTTCTGCCGTGTGAGCAGATGCCACTGTTCATTCTGTGCTGACTGTGTTGCTGCGCAGCAGAGAGCAGCCTCTGGACTGATTCCATTCAAATGCTTTTCCTGTATGAATGTGAGCAGTGAAAGCAACGATGGAGGCACCAATGTAAAAGGGATTGTGTGCTGAACAGGTCCAGCACCAGCTTTCAATCCTGGCTCTTCTGCTGTGTGAGCAGAGGCCAAACGTTCGTGCTGTACTCACTGTGCTGCTGGGCAGCTGAGAGATACCACCTGATAATTTGGATTCAAATGGACTTTTAGGTAGGAAACCGAGGAGAGACTGCAATGATGGTGACCCCGTTGCAAAGCTGCTTGTGTGCTGAAGAAGCAGAGCACTAGCTTTCCCTGCTGCTCCTTCTGCCGTGTGAGCAGAAGCCACTGTTCATTCTGTGCTGACTGTGTTGCTGCGCAGCAGAGAGCAGCCTCTGGACTGATTCCATTCAAATGCTTTTCCTGTATGAAAGTGAGCAGTGAAAGCAACGATGAATGCACCAATGTAAAAGGGATTGTGTGCTGAACAGGTCCAGCACCAGCTTTCAATCCTGGCTCTTCTGCTGTGGGAGCAGAGGCCAAACGTTCGTGCTGTACTAACTGTGCTGCTGGGCAGCTGAGAGACACCACCTGAGAATTTGGATTCTAATGGACTTTTAGGTAGGAAACCGAGGAGAGACTGCAATGATGGTGACCCCGTTGCAAAACTGCTTGTGTGCTGAAGAAGCAGAGCACTAGCTTTCCCTGCTGCTCCTTCTGCCGTGTGAGCAGATGCCACTGTTCATTCTGTGCTGTGTTGCTGCCAGCAGGGAGCAGGCTCTGGACGGATTCTATTCAAATGCTTTTCCTGTATGAGTGTTAGCAGTGAAAGCAACGATGGAGACACCAATGTAAAGGGGATTGTGTGCTGAACAGGTCCAGCACCAGCTTTCAATCCTGGCTCTTCTGCTGTGGGAGCAGAGGCCAAACGTTCGTGCTGTACTAACTGTGCTGCTGGGCAGCTGAGGGACACCACCTGAGAATTTGGATTCTAATGGACTTTTAGGTAGGAAACCGAGGAGAGACTGCAATGATGGTGACCCCGTTGCAAAGCTGCTTGTGTGCTGAAGAAGCAGAGCACTAGCTTTCCCTGCTGCTCCTTCTGCCGTGTGAGCAGATGCCACTCTTCATTCTGTGCTGACTGTGTTGCTGCGCAGCAGAGAGCAGCCTCTGGACTGATTCCATTCAAATGCTTTTCCTGTATGAATGTGAGCAGTGAAAGCAACGATGGAGGCACCAATGTAAAGGTGATTGTGTGCTGAACAGGTCCAGCACCAGCTTTCAATCCTGGCTCTTCTGCTGTGGGAGCAGAGGCCAAACGTTCGTGCTGTACTAACTGTGCTGCTGGGCAGCTGAGAGACACCACCTGAGAATTTGGATTCAAATGGACTTTTAGGTAGGAAACCGAGGAGAGACTGCAATGATGGTGACCCCGTTGCAAAGCTGCTTGTGTGCTGAAGAAGCAGAGCACTAGCTTTCCCTGCTGCTCCTTCTGCCGTGTGAGCAGATGCCACTCTTCATTCTGTGCTGACTGTGTTGCTGCGCAGCAGAGAGCAGCCTCTGGACTGATTCCATTCAAATGCTTTTCCTGTATGAAAGTGAGCAGTGAAAGCAACGATGAATGCACCAACGTAAAAGGGATTGTGTGCTGAACAGGTCCAGCACCAGCTTTCAATCCTGGCTCTTCTGCTGTGGGAGCAGAGGCCAAACGTTCGTGCAGTACTAACTGTGCTGCTGGGCAGCTGAGAGACACCACCTGAGAATTTGGATTCAAATGGACTTTTAGGTATGAAACCGAGGAGAGACTGCAATGATGGTGACCCCATTGCAAAACTGCTTGTGTGCTGAAGAAGCAGAGCACTAGCTTTCCCTGCTGCTCCTTCTGCCGTGTGAGCAGATGCCACTGTTCATTCTGTGCTGTGTTGCTGCCAGCAGGGAGCAGGCTCTGGACGGATTCTATTCAAATGCTTTTCCTGTATGAAAGTGAGCAGTGAAAGCAACGATGGAGACACCAATGTAAAGGGGATTGTGTGCTGAACAGGTCCAGCACCAGCTTTCAATCCTGGCTCTTCTGCTGTGGGAGCAGAGGCCAAAC
The DNA here is from genome assembly GCF_033815535.1 of Pezoporus flaviventris. NCBI lineage: Eukaryota > Metazoa > Chordata > Aves > Psittaciformes > Psittacidae > Pezoporus > Pezoporus flaviventris. The sequence continues at coordinate 72,252 of NW_026893391.1, read as the reverse complement.
GTTCGTGCTGTACTAACTGTGCTGCTGGGCAGCTGAGCGACACCACCTGAGAATTCGGATTCAAATGGACTTTTAGGTATGAAGCCGAGGAGAGACTGCAATGATGGTGACCCCGTTGCAAAGCTGCTTGTGTGCTGAAGAAGCAGAGCACTAGCTTTCCCTGCTGGTCCTTCTGCTGTGTGAGCAGATGCCACTGTTCATTCTGTGCTGACTGTGTTGCTGCGCAGCAGAGAGCAGCCTCTGGACTGATTCCATTCAAATGCTTTTCCTGTATGAATGTGAGCAGTGAAAGCAACGATGGAGGCACCAATGTAAAAGGGATTGTGTGCTGAACAGGTCCAGCACCAGCTTTCAATCCTGGCTCTTCTGCTGTGGGAGCAGAGGCCAAACGTTCGTGCTGTACTAACTGTGCTGCTGGGCAGCTGAGAGACACCACCTGAGAATTTGGATTCTAATGGACTTTTAGGTAGGAAACCGAGGAGAGACTGCAATGATGGTGACCCCGTTGCAAAGCTGCTTGTGTGCTGAAGAAGCAGAGCACTAGCTTTCCCTGCTGCTCCTTCTGCCGTGTGAGCAGATGCCACTGTTCATTCTGTGCTGTGTTGCTGCCAGCAGGGAGCAGGCTCTGGACGGATTCTATTCAAATGCTTTTCCTGTATGAGTGTTAGCAGTGAAAGCAACGATGGAGACACCAATGTAAAGGGGATTGTGTGCTGAACAGGTCCAGCACCAGCTTTCAATCCTGGCTCTTCTGCTGTGGGAGCAGAGGCCAAACGTTCGTGCTGTACTAACTGTGCTGCTGGGCAGCTGAGAGACACCACCTGAGAATTTGAATTCAAATGGACTTTTAAGTATGAAACCGAGGAGAGACTGCAATGATGGTGACCCCGTTGCAAAGCTGCTTGTGTGCTGAAGAAGCAGAGCACTAGCTTTCCCTGCTGCTCCTTCTGCCGTGTGAGCAGATGCCACTGTTCATTCTGTGCTGTGTTGCTGCCAGCAGGGAGCAGGCTCTGGACGGATTCTATTCAAATGCTTTTCCTGTATGAAAGTGAGCAGTGAAAGCAACGATGGAGACACCAATGTAAAGGGGATTGTGTGCTGAACAGGTCCAGCACCAGCTTTCAATCCTGGCTCTTCTGCTGTGGGAGCAGAGGCCAAACGTTCGTGCTGTACTAACTGTGCTGCTGGGCAGCTGAGCGACACCACCTGAGAATTCGGATTCAAATGGACTTTTAGGTATGAAGCCGAGGAGAGACTGCAATGATGGTGACCCCGTTGCAAAGCTGCTTGTGTGCTGAAGAAGCAGAGCACTAGCTTTCCCTGCTGGTCCTTCTGCTGTGTGAGCAGATGCCACTGTTCATTCTGTGCTGACTGTGTTGCTGCGCAGCAGAGAGCAGCCTCTGGACTGATTCCATTCAAATGCTTTTCCTGTATGAATGTGAGCAGTGAAAGCAACGATGGAGGCACCAATGTAAAAGGGATTGTGTGCTGAACAGGTCCAGCACCAGCTTTCAATCCTGGCTCTTCTGCTGTGTGAGCAGAGGCCAAACGTTCGTGCTGTACTCCCTGTGCTGCTGGGCAGCTGAGAGATACCACCTGATAATTTGGATTCAAATGGACTTTTAGGTAGGAAACCGAGGAGAGACTGCAATGATGGTGACCCCGTTGCAAAGCTGCTTGTGTGCTGAAGAAGCAGAGCACTAGCTTTCCCTGCTGCTCCTTCTGCCGTGTGAGCAGAAGCCACTGTTCATTCTGTGCTGACTGTGTTGCTGCGCAGCAGAGAGCAGCCTCTGGACTGATTCCATTCAAATGCTTTTCCTGTATGAAAGTGAGCAGTGAAAGCAACGATGAATGCACCAATGTAAAAGGGATTGTGTGCTGAACAGGTCCAGCACCAGCTTTCAATCCTGGCTCTTCTGCTGTGGGAGCAGAGGCCAAACGTTCGTGCTGTACTAACTGTGCTGCTGGGCAGCTGAGAGACACCACCTGAGAATTTTGATTCTAATGGACTTTTAGGTAGGAAACCGAGGAGAGACTGCAATGATGGTGACCCCGTTGCAAAACTGCTTGTGTGCTGAAGAAGCAGAGCACTAGCTTTCCCTGCTGCTCCTTCTGCCGTGTGAGCAGATGCCACTGTTCATTCTGTGCTGTGTTGCTGCCAGCAGGGAGCAGGCTCTGGACGGATTCTATTCAAATGCTTTTCCTGTATGAGTGTTAGCAGTGAAAGCAACGATGGAGACACCAATGTAAAAGGGATTGTGTGCTGAACAGGTCCAGCACCAGCTTTCAATCCTGGCTCTTCTGCTGTGGGAGCAGAGGCCAAACGTTCGTGCTGTACTAACTGTGCTGCTGGGCAGCTGAGGGACACCACCTGAGAATTTGGATTCTAATGGACTTTTAGGTAGGAAACCGAGGAGAGACTGCAATGATGGTGACCCCGTTGCAAAGCTGCTTGTGTGCTGAAGAAGCAGAGCACTAGCTTTCCCTGCTGCTCCTTCTGCCGTGTGAGCAGATGCCACTGTTCATTCTGTGCTGACTGTGTTGCTGCGCAGCAGAGAGCAGCCTCTGGACTGATTCCATTCAAATGCTTTTCCTGTATGAATGTGAGCAGTGAAAGCAACGATGGAGGCACCAATGTAAAGGTGATTGTGTGCTGAACAGGTCCAGCACCAGCTTTCAATCCTGGCTCTTCTGCTGTGGGAGCAGAGGCCAAACGTTCGTGCTGTACTAACTGTGCTGCTGGGCAGCTGAGAGACACCACCTGAGAATTTGGATTCAAATGGACTTTTAGGTAGGAAACCGAGGAGAGACTGCAATGATGGTGACCCCGTTGCAAAGCTGCTTGTGTGCTGAAGAAGCAGAGCACTAGCTTTCCCTGCTGCTCCTTCTGCCGTGTGAGCAGATGCCACTCTTCATTCTGTGCTGACTGTGTTGCTGCGCAGCAGAGAGCAGCCTCTGGACTGATTCCATTCAAATGCTTTTCCTGTATGAAAGTGAGCAGTGAAAGCAACGATGAATGCACCAACGTAAAAGGGATTGTGTGCTGAACAGGTCCAGCACCAGCTTTCAATCCTGGCTCTTCTGCTGTGGGAGCAGAGGCCAAACGTTCGTGCAGTACTAACTGTGCTGCTGGGCAGCTGAGAGACACCACCTGAGAATTTGGATTCAAATGGACTTTTAGGTATGAAACCGAGGAGAGACTGCAATGATGGTGACCCCATTGCAAAACTGCTTGTGTGCTGAAGAAGCAGAGCACTAGCTTTCCCTGCTGCTCCTTCTGCCGTGTGAGCAGATGCCACTCTTCATTCTGTGCTGTGTTGCTGCCAGCAGGGAGCAGGCTCTGGACGGATTCTATTCAAATGCTTTTCCTGTATGAGTGTTAGCAGTGAAAGCAACGATGGAGACACCAATGTAAAGGGGATTGTGTGCTGAACAGGTCCAGCACCAGCTTTCAATCCTGGCTCTTCTGCTGTGGGAGCAGAGGCCAAACGTTCGTGCTGTACTAACTGTGCTGCTGGGCAGCTGAGAGACACCACCTGAGAATTTGGATTCTAATGGACTTTTAGGTAGGAAACCGAGGAGAGACTGCAATGATGGTGACCCCGTTGCAAAGCTGCTTGTGTGCTGAAGAAGCAGAGCACTAGCTTTACCTGCTGCTCCTTCTGCCGTGTGAGCAGATGCCACTCTTCATTCTGTGCTGACTGTGTTGCTGCGCAGCAGAGAGCAGCCTCTGGACTGATTCCATTCAAATGCTTTTCCTGTATGAATGTGAGCAGTGAAAGCAACGATGGAGGCACCAATGTAAAGGTGATTGTGTGCTGAACTGGTCCAGCACCAGCTTTCAATCCTGGCTCTTCTGCTGTGGGAGCAGAGGCCAAACGTTCGTGCTGTACTAACTGTGCTGCTGGGCAGCTGAGAGACACCACCTGAGAATTTGGATTCAAATGGACTTTCAGGTATGAAACCGAGGAGAGACTGCAATGATGGTGACCCCGTTGCAAAGCTGCTTGTGTGCTGAAGAAGCATAGCACTAGCTTTCCCTGCTGCTCCTTCTGCCGTGTGAGCAGATGCCACTCTTCATTCTGTGCTGTGTTGCTGCGCAGCAGAGAGCAGCCTCTGGACTGATTCCATTCAAATGCTTTTCCTGTATGAAAGTGAGCAGTGAAAGCAACGATGAATGCACCAATGTAAAAGGGATTGTGTGCTGAACAGGTCCAGCACCAGCTTTCAATCCTGGCTCTTCTGCTGTGGGAGCAGAGGCCAAACGTTCGTGCTGTACTAACTGTGCTGCTGGGCAGCTGAGAGACACCACATGAGAATTTGGATTCAAATGGACTTTTAGGTAGGAAACCGAGGAGAGACTGCAATGATGGTGACCCCGTTGCAAAGCTGCTTGTGTGCTGAAGAAGCAGAGCACTAGCTTTCCCTGCTGCTCCTTCTGCCGTGTGAGCAGATGCCACTGTTCATTCTGTGCTGTGTTGCTGCCAGCAGGGAGCAGGCTCTGGACGGATTCTATTCAAATGCTTTTCCTGTATGAGTGTTAGCAGTGAAAGCAACGATGGAGACACCAATGTAAAGGGGATTGTGTGCTGAACAGGTCCAGCACCAGCTTTCAATCCTGGCTCTTCTGCTGTGGGAGCAGAGGCCAAACGTTCGTGCTGTACTAACTGTGCTGCTGGGCAGCTGAGAGACACCACCTGAGAATTTGGATTCTAATGGACTTTTAGGTAGGAAACCGAGGAGAGACTGCAATGATGGTGACCCCGTTGCAAAGCTGCTTGTGTGCTGAAGAAGCAGAGCACTAGCTTTCCCTGCTGCTCCTTCTGCCGTGTGAGCAGATGCCACTGTTCATTCTGTGCTGACTGTGTTGCTGCGCAGCAGAGAGCAGCCTCTGGACTGATTCCATTCAAATGCTTTTCCTGTATGAATGTGAGCAGTGAAAGCAACGATGGAGGCACCAATGTAAAGGTGATTGTGTGCTGAACAGGTCCAGCACCAGCTTTCAATCCTGGCTCTTCTGCTGTGGGAGCAGAGGCCAAACGTTCGTGCTGTACTAACTGTGCTGCTGGGCAGCTGAGAGACACCACCTGAGAATTTGGATTCAAATGGAATTTTAGGTAGGAAACCGAGGAGAGACTGCAATGATGGTGACACCGTTGCAAAGCTGCTTGTGTGCTGAAGAAGCCCAGCACTAGCTTTCCCTGCTGCTCCTTCTGCCGTGTGAGCAGATGCCACTCTTCATTCTGTGCTGACTGTGTTGCTGCGCAGCAGAGAGCAGCCTCTGGACTGATTCCATTCAAATGCTTTTCCTGTATGAAAGTGAGCAGTGAAAGCAACGATGAATGCACCAATGTAAAAGGGATTGTGTGCTGAACAGGTCCAGCACCAGCTTTCAATCCTGGCTCTTCTGCTGTTGGAGCAGAGCCCAAACGTTCGTGCTGTACTAACTGTGCTGCTGGGCAGCTGAGAGACACCACCTGAGAATTTGGATTCAAATGGACTTTTAGGTAGGAAACCGAGGAGAGACTGCAATGATGGTGACCCCGTTGCAAAGCTGCTTGTGTGCTGAAGAAGCAGAGCACTAGCTTTCCCTGCTGCTCCTTCTGCCGTGTGAGCAGATGCCACTCTTCATTCTGTGCTGTGTTGCTGCGCAGCAGAGAGCAGCCTCTGGACTGATTCCATTCAAATGCTTTTCCTGTATGAAAGTGAGCAGTGAAAGCAACGATGAATGCACCAATGTAAAAGGGATTGTGTGCTGAACAGGTCCAGCACCAGCTTTCAATCCTGGCTCTTCTGCTGTTGGAGCAGAGGCCAAACGTTCGTGCTGTACTAACTGTGCTGCTGGGCAGCTGAGAGACACCACCTGAGAATTTGAATTCAAATGGACTTTTAAGTATGAAACCGAGGAGAGACTGCAATGATGGTGACCCCGTTGCAAAGCTGCTTGTGTGCTGAAGAAGCAGAGCACTAGCTTTCCCTGCTGCTCCTTCTGCCATGTGAGCAGATGCCACTGTTCATTCTGTGCTGTGTTGCTGCCAGCAGGGAGCAGGCTCTGGACGGATTCTATTCAAATGCTTTTCCTGTATGAGTGTTAGCAGTGAAAGCAACGATGGAGACACCAATGTAAAGGGGATTGTGTGCTGAACAGGTCCAGCACCAGCTTTCAATCCTGGCTCTTCTGCTGTGGGAGCAGAGGCCAAACGTTCGTGCTGTTCTAACTGTGCTGCTGGGCAGCTGAGCGACACCACCTGAGAATTCGGATTCAAATGGACTTTTAGGTATGAAGCCGAGGAGAGACTGCAATGATGGTGACCCCGTTGCAAAGCTGCTTGTGTGCTGAAGAAGCAGAGCACTAGCTTTCCCTGCTGCTCCTTCTGCCGTGTGAGCAGATGCCACTGTTCATTCTGTGCTGACTGTGTTGCTGCGCAGCAGAGAGCAGCCTCTGGACTGATTCCATTCAAATGCTTTTCCTGTATGAAAGTGAGCAGTGAAAGCAACGATGAATGCACCAATGTAAAAGGGATTGTGTGCTGAACAGGTCCAGCACCAGCTTTCAATCCTGGCTCTTCTGCTGTTGGAGCAGAGGCCAAACGTTCGTGCGGTACTAACTGTGCTGCTGGGCAGCTGAGAGACACCACCTGAGAATTTGGATTCAAATGGACTTTTAGGTAGGAAACCGAGGAGAGACTGCAATGATGGTGACCCCGTTGCAAAGCTGCTTGTGTGCTGAAGAAGCAGAGCACTAGCTTTCCCTGCTGCTCCTTCTCCCGTGTGAGCAGATGCCACTGTTCATTCTGTGCTGTGTTGCTGCCAGCAGGGAGCAGGCTCTGGACGGATTCTATTCAAATGCTTTTCCTGTATGAGTGTTAGCAGTGAAAGCAACGATGGAGACACCAATGTAAAGGGGATTGTGTGCTGAACAGGTCCAGCACCAGCTTTCAATCCTGGCTCTTCTGCTGTGGGAGCAGAGGCCAAACGTTCGTGCTGTACTAACTGTGCTGCTGGGCAGCTGAGAGACACCACCTGAGAATTTGGATTCAAATGGACTTTTAGGTATGAAACCGAGGAGAGACTGCAATGATGGTGACCCCGTTGCAAAGCTGCTTGTGTGCTGAAGAAGCAGAGCACTAGCTTTCCCTGCTGCTCCTTCTGCCGTGTGAGCATATGCCACTCTTCATTCTGTGCTGTGTTGCTGCGCAGCAGAGAGCAGCCTCTGGACTGATTCCATTCAAATGCTTTTCCTGTATGAAAGTGAGCAGTGAAAGCAACGATGAATGCACCAATGTAAAAGGGATTGTGTGCTGAACAGGTCCAGCACCAGCTTTCAATCCTGGCTCTTCTGCTGTTGGAGCAGAGGCCAAACGTTCGTGCTGTACTAACTGTGCTGCTGGGCAGCTGAGAGACACCACCTGAGAATTTGAATTCAAATGTACTTTTAAGTATGAAACCGAGGAGAGACTGCAATGATGGTGACCCCGTTGCAAAGCTGCTTGTGTGCTGAAGAAGCAGAGCACTAGCTTTCCCTGCTGCTCCTTCTGCCGTGTGAGCAGAAGCCACTGTTCATTCTGTGCTGACTGTGTTGCTGCGCAGCAGAGAGCAGCCTCTGGACTGATTCCATTCAAATGCTTTTCCTGTATGAAAGTGAGCAGTGAAAGCAACGATGAATGCACCAATGTAAAAGGGATTGTGTGCTGAACAGGTCCAGCACCAGCTTTCAATCCTGGCTCTTCTGCTGTGGGAGCAGAGGCCAAACGTTCGTGCTGTACTAACTGTGCTGCTGGGCAGCTGAGAGACACCACCTGAGAATTTGGATTCTAATGGACTTTTAGGTAGGAAACCGAGGAGAGACTGCAATGATGGTGACCCCGTTGCAAAACTGCTTGTGTGCTGAAGAAGCAGAGCACTAGCTTTCCCTGCTGCTCCTTCTGCCGTGTGAGCAGATGCCACTGTTCATTCTGTGCTGTGTTGCTGCCAGCAGGGAGCAGGCTCTGGACGGATTCTATTCAAATGCTTTTCCTGTATGAGTGTTAGCAGTGAAAGCAACATTGGAGACACCAATGTAAAAGGGATTGTGTGCTGAACAGGTCCAGCACCAGCTTTCAATCCTGGCTCTTCTGCTGTGGGAGCAGAGGCCAAACGTTCGTGCTGTACTAACTGTGCTGCTGGGCAGCTGAGGGACACCACCTGAGAATTTGGATTCTAATGGACTTTTAGGTAGGAAACCGAGGAGAGACTGCAATGATGGTGACCCCGTTGCAAAGCTGCTTGTGTGCTGAAGAAGCAGAGCACTAGCTTTCCCTGCTGCTCCTTCTGCCGTGTGAGCAGATGCCACTGTTCATTCTGTGCTGACTGTGTTGCTGCGCAGCAGAGAGCAGCCTCTGGACTGATTCCATTCAAATGCTTTTCCTGTATGAATGTGAGCAGTGAAAGCAACGATGGAGGCACCAATGTAAAGGTGATTGTGTGCTGAACAGGTCCAGCACCAGCTTTCAATCCTGGCTCTTCTGCTGTGGGAGCAGAGGCCAAACGTTCGTGCTGTACTAACTGTGCTGCTGGGCAGCTGAGAGACACCACCTGAGAATTTGGATTCAAATGGACTTTTAGGTAGGAAACCGAGGAGAGACTGCAATGATGGTGACCCCGTTGCAAAGCTGCTTGTGTGCTGAAGAAGCAGAGCACTAGCTTTCCCTGCTGCTCCTTCTGCCGTGTGAGCAGATGCCACTCTTCATTCTGTGCTGACTGTGTTGCTGCGCAGCAGAGAGCAGCCTCTGGACTGATTCCATTCAAATGCTTTTCCTGTATGAAAGTGAACAGTGAAAGCAACGATGAATGCACCAACGTAAAAGGGATTGTGTGCTGAACAGGTCCAGCACCAGCTTTCAATCCTGGCTCTTCTGCTGTGGGAGCAGAGGCCAAACGTTCGTGCAGTACTAACTGTGCTGCTGGGCAGCTGAGAGACACCACCTGAGAATTTGGATTCAAATGGACTTTTAGGTATGAAACCGAGGAGAGACTGCAATGATGGTGACCCCATTGCAAAACTGCTTGTGTGCTGAAGAAGCAGAGCACTAGCTTTCCCTGCTGCTCCTTCTGCCGTGTGAGCAGATGCCACTCTTCATTCTGTGCTGTGTTGCTGCCAGCAGGGAGCAGGCTCTGGACGGATTCTATTCAAATGCTTTTCCTGTATGAGTGTTAGCAGTGAAAGCAACGATGGAGACACCAATGTAAAGGGGATTGTGTGCTGAACAGGTCCAGCACCAGCTTTCAATCCTGGCTCTTCTGCTGTGGGAGCAGAGGCCAAACGTTCGTGCTGTACTAACTGTGCTGCTGGGCAGCTGAGAGACACCACCTGAGAATTTGGATTCTAATGGACTTTTAGGTAGGAAACCGAGGAGAGACTGCAATGATGGTGACCCCGTTGCAAAGCTGCTTGTGTGCTGAAGAAGCAGAGCACTAGCTTTACCTGCTGCTCCTTCTGCCGTGTGAGCAGATGCCACTCTTCATTCTGTGCTGACTGTGTTGCTGCGCAGCAGAGAGCAGCCTCTGGACTGATTCCATTCAAATGCTTTTCCTGTATGAAAGTGAGCAGTGAAAGCAACGATGAATGCACCAATGTAAAAGGGATTGTGTGCTGAACAGGTCCAGCACCAGCTTTCAATCCTGGCTCTTCTGCTGTGGGAGCAGAGGCCAAACGTTCGTGCTGTACTAACTGTGCTGCTGGGCAGCTGAGAGACACCACCTGAGAATTTGGATTCTAATGGACTTTTAGGTAGGAAACCGAGGAGAGACTGCAATGATGGTGACCCCGTTGCAAAACTGCTTGTGTGCTGAAGAAGCAGAGCACTAGCTTTCCCTGCTGCTCCTTCTGCCGTGTGAGCAGATGCCACTGTTCATTCTGTGCTGTGTTGCTGCCAGCAGGGAGCAGGCTCTGGACGGATTCTATTCAAATGCTTTTCCTGTATGAGTGTTAGCAGTGAAAGCAACGATGGAGACACCAATGTAAAAGGGATTGTGTGCTGAACAGGTCCAGCACCAGCTTTCAATCCTGGCTCTTCTGCTGTGGGAGCAGAGGCCAAACGTTCGTGCTGTACTAACTGTGCTGCTGGGCAGCTGAGGGACACCACCTGAGAATTTGGATTCTAATGGACTTTTAGGTAGGAAACCGAGGAGAGACTGCAATGATGGTGACCCCGTTGCAAAGCTGCTTGTGTGCTGAAGAAGCAGAGCACTAGCTTTCCCTGCTGCTCCTTCTGCCGTGTGAGCAGATGCCACTGTTCATTCTGTGCTGACTGTGTTGCTGCGCAGCAGAGAGCAGCCTCTGGACTGATTCCATTCAAATGCTTTTCCTGTATGAATGTGAGCAGTGAAAGCAACGATGGAGGCACCAATGTAAAGGTGATTGTGTGCTGAACAGGTCCAGCACCAGCTTTCAATCCTGGCTCTTCTGCTGTGGGAGCAGAGGCCAAACGTTCGTGCTGTACTAACTGTGCTGCTGGGCAGCTGAGAGACACCACCTGAGAATTTGGATTCAAATGGACTTTTAGGTAGGAAACCGAGGAGAGACTGCAATGATGGTGACCCCGTTGCAAAGCTGCTTGTGTGCTGAAGAAGCAGAGCACTAGCTTTCCCTGCTGCTCCTTCTGCCGTGTGAGCAGATGCCACTCTTCATTCTGTGCTGACTGTGTTGCTGCGCAGCAGAGAGCAGCCTCTGGACTGATTCCATTCAAATGCTTTTCCTGTATGAAAGTGAGCAGTGAAAGCAACGATGAATGCACCAACGTAAAAGGGATTGTGTGCTGAACAGGTCCAGCACCAGCTTTCAATCCTGGCTCTTCTGCTGTGGGAGCAGAGGCCAAACGTTCGTGCAGTACTAACTGTGCTGCTGGGCAGCTGAGAGACACCACCTGAGAATTTGGATTCAAATGGACTTTTAGGTATGAAACCGAGGAGAGACTGCAATGATGGTGACCCCATTGCAAAACTGCTTGTGTGCTGAAGAAGCAGAGCACTAGCTTTCCCTGCTGCTCCTTCTGCCGTGTGAGCAGATGCCACTCTTCATTCTGTGCTGTGTTGCTGCCAGCAGGGAGCAGGCTCTGGACGGATTCTATTCAAATGCTTTTCCTGTATGAGTGTTAGCAGTGAAAGCAACGATGGAGACACCAATGTAAAGGGGATTGTGTGCTGAACAGGTCCAGCACCAGCTTTCAATCCTGGCTCTTCTGCTGTGGGAGCAGAGGCCAAACGTTCGTGCTGTACTAACTGTGCTGCTGGGCAGCTGAGAGACACCACCTGAGAATTTGGATTCTAATGGACTTTTAGGTAGGAAACCGAGGAGAGACTGCAATGATGGTGACCCCGTTGCAAAGCTGCTTGTGTGCTGAAGAAGCAGAGCACTAGCTTTACCTGCTGCTCCTTCTGCCGTGTGAGCAGATGCCACTCTTCATTCTGTGCTGACTGTGTTGCTGCGCAGCAGAGAGCAGCCTCTGGACTGATTCCATTCAAATGCTTTTCCTGTATGAAAGTGAGCAGTGAAAGCAACGATGAATGCACCAATGTAAAAGGGATTGTGTGCTGAACAGGTCCAGCACCAGCTTTCAATCCTGGCTCTTCTGCTGTGGGAGCAGAGGCCAAACGTTCGTGCTGTACTAACTGTGCTGCTGGGCAGCTGAGAGACACCACCTGAGAATTTGGATTCTAATGGACTTTTAGGTAGGAAACCGAGGAGAGACTGCAATGATGGTGACCCCGTTGCAAAACTGCTTGTGTGCTGAAGAAGCAGAGCACTAGCTTTCCCTGCTGCTCCTTCTGCCGTGTGAGCAGATGCCACTGTTCATTCTGTGCTGTGTTGCTGCCAGCAGGGAGCAGGCTCTGGACGGATTCTATTCAAATGCTTTTCCTGTATGAGTGTTAGCAGTGAAAGCAACGATGGAGACACCAATGTAAAAGGGATTGTGTGCTGAACAGGTCCAGCACCAGCTTTCAATCCTGGCTCTTCTGCTGTGGGAGCAGAGGCCAAACGTTCGTGCTGTACTAACTGTGCTGCTGGGCAGCTGAGGGACACCAACTGAGAATTTGGATTCTAATGGACTTTTAGGTAGGAAACCGAGGAGAGACTGCAATGATGGTGACCCCGTTGCAAAGCTGCTTGTGTGCTGAAGAAGCAGAGCACTAGCTTTCCCTGCTGCTCCTTCTGCCGTGTGAGCAGATGCCACTGTTCATTCTGTGCTGACTGTGTTGCTGCGCAGCAGAGAGCAGCCTCTGGACTGATTCCATTCAAATGCTTTTCCTGTATGAATGTGAGCAGTGAAAGCAACGATGGAGGCACCAATGTAAAGGTGATTGTGTGCTGAACAGGTCCAGCACCAGCTTTCAATCCTGGCTCTTCTGCTGTGGGAGCAGAGGCCAAACGTTCGTGCTGTACTAACTGTGCTGCTGGGCAGCTGAGAGACACCACCTGAGAATTTGGATTCAAATGGACTTTTAGGTAGGAAACCGAGGAGAGACTGCAATGATGGTGACCCCGTTGCAAAGCTGCTTGTGTGCTGAAGAAGCAGAGCACTAGCTTTCCCTGCTGCTCCTTCTGCCGTGTGAGCAGATGCCACTCTTCATTCTGTGCTGACTGTGTTGCTGCGCAGCAGAGAGCAGCCTCTGGACTGATTCCATTCAAATGCTTTTCCTGTATGAAAGTGAGCAGTGAAAGCAACGATGAATGCACCAACGTAAAAGGGATTGTGTGCTGAACAGGTCCAGCACCAGCTTTCAATCCTGGCTCTTCTGCTGTGGGAGCAGAGGCCAAACGTTCGTGCAGTACTAACTGTGCTGCTGGGCAGCTGAGAGACACCACCTGAGAATTTGGATTCAAATGGACTTTTAGGTATGAAACCGAGGAGAGACTGCAATGATGGTGACCCCATTGCAAAACTGCTTGTGTGCTGAAGAAGCAGAGCACTAGCTTTCCCTGCTGCTCCTTCTGCCGTGTGAGCAGATGCCACTCTTCATTCTGTGCTGTGTTGCTGCCAGCAGGGAGCAGGCTCTGGACGGATTCTATTCAAATGCTTTTCCTGTATGAGTGTTAGCAGTGAAAGCAACGATGGAGACACCAATGTAAAGGGGATTGTGTGCTGAACAGGTCCAGCACCAGCTTTCAATCCTGGCTCTTCTGCTGTGGGAGCAGAGGCCAAACGTTCGTGCTGTACTAACTGTGCTGCTGGGCAGCTGAGAGACACCACCTGAGAATTTGGATTCTAATGGACTTTTAGGTAGGAAACCGAGGAGAGACTGCAATGATGGTGACCCCGTTGCAAAGCTGCTTGTGTGCTGAAGAAGCAGAGCACTAGCTTTACCTGCTGCTCCTTCTGCCGTGTGAGCAGATGCCACTCTTCATTCTGTGCTGACTGTGTTGCTGCGCAGCAGAGAGCAGCCTCTGGACTGATTCCATTCAAATGCTTTTCCTGTATGAATGTGAGCAGTGAAAGCAACGATGGAGGCACCAATGTAAAGGTGATTGTGTGCTGAACTGGTCCAGCACCAGCTTTCAATCCTGGCTCTTCTGCTGTGGGAGCAGAGGCCAAACGTTCGTGCTGTACTAACTGTGCTGCTGGGCAGCTGAGAGACACCACCTGAGAATTTGGATTCAAATGGACTTTCAGGTATGAAACCGAGGAGAGACTGCAATGATGGTGACCCCGTTGCAAAGCTGCTTGTGTGCTGAAGAAGCATAGCACTAGCTTTCCCTGCTGCTCCTTCTGCCGTGTGAGCAGATGCCACTCTTCATTCTGTGCTGTGTTGCTGCGCAGCAGAGAGCAGCCTCTGGACTGATTCCATTCAAATGCTTTTCCTGTATGAAAGTGAGCAGTGAAAGCAACGATGAATGCACCAATGTAAAAGGGATTGTGTGCTGAACAGGTCCAGCACCAGCTTTCAATCCTGGCTCTTCTGCTGTGGGAGCAGAGGCCAAACGTTCGTGCTGTACTAACTGTGCTGCTGGGCAGCTGAGAGACACCACCTGAGAATTTGGATTCTAATGGACTTTTAGGTAGGAAACCGAGGAGAGACTGCAATGATGGTGACCCCGTTGCAAAGCTGCTTGTGTGCTGAAGAAGCAGAGCACTAGCTTTCCCTGCTGCTCCTTCTGCCGTGTGAGCAGATGCCACTGTTCATTCTGTGCTGACTGTGTTGCTGCGCAGCAGAGAGCAGCCTCTGGACTGATTCCATTCAAATGCTTTTCCTGTATGAATGTGAGCAGTGAAAGCAACGATGGAGGCACCAATGTAAAGGTGATTGTGTGCTGAACAGGTCCAGCACCAGCTTTCAATCCTGGCTCTTCTGCTGTGGGAGCAGAGGCCAAACGTTCGTGCTGTACTAACTGTGCTGCTGGGCAGCTGAGAGACACCACCTGAGAATTTGGATTCAAATGGAATTTTAGGTAGGAAACCGAGGAGAGACTGCAATGATGGTGACCCCGTTGCAAAGCTGCTTGTGTGCTGAAGAAGCCCAGCACTAGCTTTCCCTGCTGCTCCTTCTGCCGTGTGAGCAGATGCCACTCTTCATTCTGTGCTGACTGTGTTGCTGCGCAGCAGAGAGCAGCCTCTGGACTGATTCCATTCAAATGCTTTTCCTGTATGAAAGTGAGCAGTGAAAGCAACGATGAATGCACCAATGTAAAAGGGATTGTGTGCTGAACAGGTCCAGCACCAGCTTTCAATCCTGGCTCTTCTGCTGTTGGAGCAGAGGCCAAACGTTCGTGCTGTACTAACTGTGCTGCTGGGCAGCTGAGAGACACCACCTGAGAATTTGGATTCAAATGGACTTTTAGGTAGGAAACCGAGGAGAGACTGCAATGATGGTGACCCCGTTGCAAAGCTGCTTGTGTGCTGAAGAAGCAGAGCACTAGCTTTCCCTGCTGCTCCTTCTGCCGTGTGAGCAGATGCCACTCTTCATTCTGTGCTGTGTTGCTGCGCAGCAGAGAGCAGCCTCTGGACTGATTCCATTCAAATGCTTTTCCTGTATGAAAGTGAGCAGTGAAAGCAACGATGAATGCACCAATGTAAAAGGGATTGTGTGCTGAACAGGTCCAGCACCAGCTTTCAATCCTGGCTCTTCTGCTGTTGGAGCAGAGGCCAAACGTTCGTGCTGTACTAACTGTGCTGCTGGGCAGCTGAGAGACACCACCTGAGAATTTGAATTCAAATGGACTTTTAAGTATGAAACCGAGGAGAGACTGCAATGATGGTGACCCCGTTGCAAAGCTGCTTGTGTGCTGAAGAAGCAGAGCACTAGCTTTCCCTGCTGCTCCTTCTGCCGTGTGAGCAGATGCCACTGTTCATTCTGTGCTGTGTTGCTGCCAGCAGGGAGCAGGCTCTGGACGGATTCTATTCAAATGCTTTTCCTGTATGAGTGTTAGCAGTGAAAGCAACGATGGAGACACCAATGTAAAGGGGATTGTGTGCTGAACAGGTCCAGCACCAGCTTTCAATCCTGGCTCTTCTGCTGTGGGAGCAGAGGCCAAACGTTCGTGCTGTTCTAACTGTGCTGCTGGGCAGCTGAGCGACACCACCTGAGAATTCGGATTCAAATGGACTTTTAGGTATGAAGCCGAGGAGAGACTGCAATGATGGTGACCCCGTTGCAAAGCTGCTTGTGTGCTGAAGAAGCAGAGCACTAGCTTTCCCTGCTGCTCCTTCTGCCGTGTGAGCAGATGCCACTGTTCATTCTGTGCTGACTGTGTTGCTGCGCAGCAGAGAGCAGCCTCTGGACTGATTCCATTCAAATGCTTTTCCTGTATGAAAGTGAGCAGTGAAAGCAACGATGAATGCACCAATGTAAAAGGGATTGTGTGCTGAACAGGTCCAGCACCAGCTTTCAATCCTGGCTCTTCTGCTGTTGGAGCAGAGGCCAAACGTTCGTGCGGTACTAACTGTGCTGCTGGGCAGCTGAGAGACACCACCTGAGAATTTGGATTCAAATGGACTTTTAGGTAGGAAACCGAGGAGAGACTGCAATGATGGTGACCCCGTTGCAAAGCTGCTTGTGTGCTGAAGAAGCAGAGCACTAGCTTTCCCTGCTGCTCCTTCTCCCGTGTGAGCAGATGCCACTGTTCATTCTGTGCTGTGTTGCTGCCAGCAGGGAGCAGGCTCTGGACGGATTCTATTCAAATGCTTTTCCTGTATGAGTGTTAGCAGTGAAAGCAACGATGGAGACACCAATGTAAAGGGGATTGTGTGCTGAACAGGTCCAGCACCAGCTTTCAATCCTGGCTCTTCTGCTGTGGGAGCAGAGGCCAAACGTTCGTGCTGTACTAACTGTGCTGCTGGGCAGCTGAGAGACACCACCTGAGAATTTGGATTCAAATGGACTTTTAGGTATGAAACCGAGGAGAGACTGCAATGATGGTGACCCCGTTGCAAAGCTGCTTGTGTGCTGAAGAAGCAGAGCACTAGCTTTCCCTGCTGCTCCTTCTGCCGTGTGAGCATATGCCACTCTTCATTCTGTGCTGTGTTGCTGCGCAGCAGAGAGCAGCCTCTGGACTGATTCCATTCAAATGCTTTTCCTGTATGAAAGTGAGCAGTGAAAGCAACGATGAATGCACCAATGTAAAAGGGATTGTGTGCTGAACAGGTCCAGCACCAGCTTTCAATCCTGGCTCTTCTGCTGTTGGAGCAGAGGCCAAACGTTCGTGCTGTACTAACTGTGCTGCTGGGCAGCTGAGAGACACCACCTGAGAATTTGAATTCAAATGTACTTTTAAGTATGAAACCGAGGAGAGACTGCAATGATGGTGACCCCGTTGCAAAGCTGCTTGTGTGCTGAAGAAGCAGAGCACTAGCTTTCCCTGCTGCTCCTTCTGCCGTGTGAGCAGATGCCACTGTTCATTCTGTGCTGACTGTGTTGCTGCGCAGCAGAGAGCAGCCTCTGGACTGATTCCATTCAAATGCTTTTCCTGTATGAATGTGAGCAGTGAAAGCAACGATGGAGGCACCAATGTAAAGGTGATTGTGTGCTGAACAGGTCCAGCAGCAGCTTTCAATCCTGGCTCTTCTGCTGTGGGAGCAGAGGCCAAACGTTCGTGCTGTACTAACTGTGCTGCTGGGCAGCTGAGAGACACCACCTGAGAATTTGGATTCAAATGGACTTTTAGGTAGGAAACCGAGGAGAGACTGCAATGATGGTGACCCCGTTGCAAAGCTGCTTGTGTGCTGAAGAAGCAGAGCACTAGCTTTCCCTGCTGCTCCTTCGGCTGTGTGAGCAGATGCCACTGTTCATTCTGTGCTGACTGTGTTGCTGCGCAGCAGAGAGCAGCCTCTGGACTGATTCCATTCAAATGCTTTTCCTGTATGAATGTGAGCAGTGAAAGCAACGATGGAGGCACCAATGTAAAAGGGATTGTGTGCTGAACAGGTCCAGCACCAGCTTTCAATCCTGGCTCTTCTGCTGTGGGAGCAGAGGCCAAACGTTCGTGCTGTACTCACAGTGCTGCTGGGCAGCTGAGAGATACCACCTGAGAATTTGGATTCAAATGGACTTTTAGGTATGAAGCCGAGGAGAGACTGCAATGATGGTGACCCCGTTGCAAAGCTGCTTGTGTGCTGAAGAAGCAGAGCACTAGCTTTCCCTGCTGCTCCTTCTGCCTTGTGAGCAGATGCCACTGTTCATTCTGTGCTGAGTTGCTGCCAGCAGGGAGCAGGCTCTGGACGGATTCTATTCAAATGCTTTTCCTGTAGGAGTGTTAGCAGTGAAAGCAACGATGGAGACACCAATGTAAAGGGGATTGTGTGCTGAACAGGTCCAGCACCAGCTTTCAATCCTGGCTCTTCTGCTGTGGGAGCAGAGGCCAAACGTTCGTGCTGTACTAACTGTGCTGCTGGGCAGCTGAGCGACACCACCTGAGAATTCGGATTCAAATGGACTTTTAGGTATGAAGCCGAGGAGAGACTGCAATGATGGTGACCCCGTTGCAAAGCTGCTTGTGTGCTGAAGAAGCAGAGCACTAGCTTTCCCTGCTGCTCCTTCTGCCGTGTGAGCAGATGCCACTGTTCATTCTGTGCTGACTGTGTTGCTGCGCAGCAGAGAGCAGCCTCTGGACTGATTCCATTCAAATGCTTTTCCTGTATGAAAGTGAGCAGTGAAAGCAACGATGAATGCACCAATGTAAAAGGGATTGTGTGCTGAACAGGTCCAGCACCAGCTTTCAATCCTGGCTCTTCTGCTGTTGGAGCAGAGGCCAAACGTTCGTGCTGTACTCACTGTGCTGCTGGGCAGCTGAGAGACACCACCTGAGAATTTGGATTCAAATGGACTTTTAGGTATGAACCCGAGGAGAGACTGCAATGATGGTGACCCCGTTGCAAAGCTGCTTGTGTGCTGAAGAAGCAGAGCACTAGCTTTCCCTGCTGCTCCTTCTCCCGTGTGAGCAGATGCCACTGTTCATTCTGTGCTGTGTTGCTGCCAGCAGGGAGCAGGCTCTGGACGGATTCTATTCAAATGCTTTTCCTGTATGAGTGTTAGCAGTGAAAGCAACGATGGAGACACCAATGTAAAGGGGATTGTGTGCTGAACAGGTCCAGCACCAGCTTTCAATCCTGGCTCTTCTGCTGTGGGAGCAGAGGCCAAACGTTCGTGCTGTACTAACTGTGCTGCTGGGCAGCTGAGAGACACCACCTGAGAATTTGGATTCTAATGGACTTTTAGGTAGGAAACCGAGGAGAGACTGCAATGATGGTGACCCCGTTGCAAAGCTGCTTGTGTGCTGAAGAAGCAGAGCACTAGCTTTCCCTGCTGCTCCTTCTGCCGTGTGAGCAGATGCCACTGTTCATTCTGTGCTGACTGTGTTGCTGCGCAGCAGAGAGCAGCCTCTGGACTGATTCCATTCAAATGCTTTTCCTGTATGAATGTGAGCAGTGAAAGCAACGATGGAGGCACCAATGTAAAGGTGATTGTGTGCTGAACAGGTCCAGCAGCAGCTTTCAATCCTGGCTCTTCTGCTGTGGGAGCAGAGGCCAAACGTTCGTGCTGTACTAACTGTGCTGCTGGGCAGCTGAGAGACACCACCTGAGAATTTGGATTCAAATGGACTTTTAGGTATGAAACCGAGGAGAGACTGCAATGATGGTGACCCCGTTGCAAAGCTGCTTGTGTGCTGAAGAAGCAGAGCACTAGCTTTCCCTGCTGCTCCTTCGGCTGTGTGAGCAGATGCCACTGTTCATTCTGTGCTGACTGTGTTGCTGCGCAGCAGAGAGCAGCCTCTGGACTGATTCCATTCAAATGCTTTTCCTGTATGAATGTGAGCAGTGAAAGCAACGATGGAGGCACCAATGTAAAAGGGATTGTGTGCTGAACAGGTCCAGCACCAGCTTTCAATCCTGGCTCTTCTGCTGTGGGAGCAGAGGCCAAACGTTCGTGCTGTACTCACAGTGCTGCTGGGCAGCTGAGAGATACCACCTGAGAATTTGGATTCAAATGGACTTTTAGGTATGAAGCCGAGGAGAGACTGCAATGATGGTGACCCCGTTGCAAAGCTGCTTGTGTGCTGAAGAAGCAGAGCACTAGCTTTCCCTGCTGCTCCTTCTGCCGTGTGAGCAGATGCCACTCTTCATTCTGTGCTGTGTTGCTGCGCAGCAGAGAGCAGCCTCTGGACTGATTCCATTCAAATGCTTTTCCTGTATGAAAGTGAGCAGTGAAAGCAACGATGAATGCACCAATGTAAAAGGGATTGTGTGCTGAACAGGTCCAGCACCAGCTTTCAATCCTGGCTCTTCTGCTGTTGGAGCAGAGGCCAAACGTTCGTGCTGTACTAACTGTGCTGCTGGGCAGCTGAGAGACACCACCTGAGAATTTGAATTCAAATGTACTTTTAAGTATGAAACCGAGGAGAGACTGCAATGATGGTGACCCCGTTGCAAAGCTGCTTGTGTGCTGAAGAAGCAGAGCACTAGCTTTCCCTGCTGCTCCTTCTGCCTTGTGAGCAGATGCCACTGTTCATTCTGTGCTGTGTTGCTGCCAGCAGGGAGCAGGCTCTGGACGGATTCTATTCAAATGCTTTTCCTGTAGGAGTGTTAGCAGTGAAAGCAACGATGGAGACACCAATGTAAAGGGGATTGTGTGCTGAACAGGTCCAGCACCAGCTTTCAATCCTGGCTCTTCTGCTGTGGGAGCAGAGGCCAAACGTTCGTGCTGTACTAACTGTGCTGCTGGGCAGCTGAGCGACACCACCTGAGAATTCGGATTCAAATGGACTTTTAGGTATGAAGCCGAGGAGAGACTGCAATGATGGTGACCCCGTTGCAAAGCTGCTTGTGTGCTGAAGAAGCAGAGCACTAGCTTTCCCTGCTGCTCCTTCTGCTGTGTGAGCAGATGCCACTGTTCATTCTGTGCTGACTGTGTTGCTGCGCAGCAGAGAGCAGCCTCTGGACTGATTCCATTCAAATGCTTTTCCTGTATGAATGTGAGCAGTGAAAGCAACGATGGAGGCACCAATGTAAAAGGGATTGTGTGCTGAACAGGTCCAGCACCAGCTTTCAATCCTGGCTCTTCTGCTGTGGGAGCAGAGGCCAAACGTTCGTGCTGTACTCACAGTGCTGCTGGGCAGCTGAGAGATACCACCTGAGAATTTGGATTCAAATGGACTTTTAGGTATGAAGCCGAGGAGAGACTGCAATGATGGTGACCCCGTTGCAAAGCTGCTTGTGTGCTGAAGAAGCAGAGCACTAGCTTTCCCTGCTGCTCCTTCTGCCGTGTGAGCAGAAGCCACTGTTCATTCTGTGCTGACTGTGTTCCTGCGCAGCAGAGAGCAGCCTCTGGACTGATTCCATTCAAATGCTTTTCCTGTATGAAAGTGAGCAGTGAAAGCAACGATGAATGCACCAATGTAAAAGGGATTGTGTGCTGAACAGGTCCAGCACCAGCTTTCAATCCTGGCTCTTCTGCTGTGGGAGCAGAGGCCAAACGTTCGTGCTGTACTAACTGTGCTGCTGGGCAGCTGAGAGACACCACCTGAGAATTTGGATTCAAATGGACTTTTAGGTATGAAACCGAGGAGAGACTGCAATGATGGTGACCCCGTTGCAAAACTGCTTGTGTGCTGAAGAAGCAGAGCACTAGCTTTCCCTGCTGCTCCTTCTGCCGTGTGAGCAGATGCCACTGTTCATTCTGTGCTGTGTTGCTGCCAGCAGGGAGCAGGCTCTGGACGGATTCTATTCAAATGCTTTTCCTGTATGAGTGTTAGCAGTGAAAGCAACGATGGAGACACCAATGTAAAGGGGATTGTGTGCTGAACAGGTCCAGCACCAGCTTTCAATCCTGGCTCTTCTGCTGTGGGAGCAGAGGCCAAACGTTCGTGCTGTACTAACTGTGCTGCTGGGCAGCTGAGAGACACCACCTGAGAATTTGGATTCAAATGGACTTTTAGGTATGAAACCGAGGAGAGACTGCAATGATGGTGACCCCGTTGCAAAGCTGCTTGTGTGCTGAAGAAGCAGAGCACTAGCTTTCCCTGCTGCTCCTTCTGCCTTGTGAGCAGATGCCACTGTTCATTCTGTGCTGTGTTGCTGCCAGCAGGGAGCAGGCTCTGGACGGATTCTATTCAAATGCTTTTCCTGTAGGAGTGTTAGCAGTGAAAGCAACGATGGAGACACCAATGTAAAGGGGATTGTGTGCTGAACAGGTCCAGCACCAGCTTTCAATCCTGGCTCTTCTGCTGTGGGAGCAGAGGCCAAACGTTCGTGCTGTACTAACTGTGCTGCTGGGCAGCTGAGCGACACCACCTGAGAATTCGGATTCAAATGGACTTTTAGGTATGAAGCCGAGGAGAGACTGCAATGATGGTGACCCCGTTGCAAAGCTGCTTGTGTGCTGAAGAAGCAGAGCACTAGCTTTCCCTGCTGCTCCTTCTGCCGTGTGAGCAGATGCCACTGTTCATTCTGTGCTGACTGTGTTGCTGCGCAGCAGAGAGCAGCCTCTGGACTGATTCCATTCAAATGCTTTTCCTGTATGAAAGTGAGCAGTGAAAGCAACGATGAATGCACCAATGTAAAAGGGATTGTGTGCTGAACAGGTCCAGCACCAGCTTTCAATCCTGGCTCTTCTGCTGTGGGAGCAGAGGCCAAACGTTCGTGCTGTACTCACTGTGCTGCTGGGCAGCTGAGAGACACCACCTGAGAATTTGGATTCAAATGGACTTTTAGGTAGGAAACCGAGGAGAGACTGCAATGATGGTGACCCCGTTGCAAAGCTGCTTGTGTGCTGAAGAAGCAGAGCACTAGCTTTCCCTGCTGCTCCTTCTCCCGTGTGAGCAGATGCCACTGTTCATTCTGTGCTGTGTTGCTGCCAGCAGGGAGCAGGCTCTGGACGGATTCTATTCAAATGCTTTTCCTGTATGAGTGTTAGCAGTGAAAGCAACGATGGAGACACCAATGTAAAGGGGATTGTGTGCTGAACAGGTCCAGCACCAGCTTTCAATCCTGGGTCTTCTGCTGTGGGAGCAGAGGCCAAACGTTCGTGCTGTACTAACTGTGCTGCTGGGCAGCTGAGAGACACCACCTGAGAATTTGGATTCTAATGGACTTTTAGGTAGGAAACCGAGGAGAGACTGCAATGATGGTGACCCCGTTGCAAAGCTGCTTGTGTGCTGAAGAAGCAGAGCACTAGCTTTCCCTGCTGCTCCTTCTGCCGTGTGAGCAGATGCCACTGTTCATTCTGTGCTGACTGTGTTGCTGCGCAGCAGAGAGCAGCCTCTGGACTGATTCCATTCAAATGCTTTTCCTGTATGAATGTGAGCAGTGAAAGCAACGATGGAGGCACCAATGTAAAGGTGATTGTGTGCTGAACAGGTCCAGCAGCAGCTTTCAATCCTGGCTCTTCTGCTGTGGGAGCAGAGGCCAAACGTTCGTGCTGTACTAACTGTGCTGCTGGGCAGCTGAGAGATACCACCTGAGAATTTGGATTCAAATGGACTTTTAGGTATGAAGCCGAGGAGAGACTGCAATGATGGTGACCCCGTTGCAAAGCTGCTTGTGTGCTGAAGAAGCAGAGCACTAGCTTTCCCTGCTGCTCCTTCTGCCGTGTGAGCAGAAGCCACTGTTCATTCTGTGCTGACTGTGTTGCTGCGCAGCAGAGAGCAGCCTCTGGACTGATTCCATTCAAATGCTTTTCCTGTATGAAAGTGAGCAGTGAAAGCAACGATGAATGCACCAATGTAAAAGGGATTGTGTGCTGAACAGGTCCAGCACCAGCTTTCAATCCTGGCTCTTCTGCTGTGGGAGCAGAGGCCAAACGTTCGTGCTGTACTAACTGTGCTGCTGGGCAGCTGAGCGACACCACCTGAGAATTCGGATTCAAATGGACTTTTAGGTATGAAACCGAGGAGAGACTGCAATGATGGTGACCCCGTTGCAAAGCTGCTTGTGTGCTGAAGAAGCAGAGCACTAGCTTTCCCTGCTGCTCCTTCTGCCGTGTGAGCAGATGCCACTGTTCATTCTGTGCTGACTGTGTTGCTGCGCAGCAGAGAGCAGCCTCTGGACTGATTCCATTCAAATGCTTTTCCTGTATGAATGTGAGCAGTGAAAGCAACGATGGAGGCACCAATGTAAAGGTGATTGTGTGCTGAACAGGTCCAGCACCAGCTTTCAATCCTGGCTCTTCTGCTGTGGGAGCAGAGGCCAAACGTTCGTGCTGTACTAACTGTGCTGCTGGGCAGCTGAGAGACACCACCTGAGAATTTGGATTCAAATGGACTTTCAGGTATGAAACCGAGGAGAGACTGCAATGATGGTGACCCCGTTGCAAAGCTGCTTGTGTGCTGAAGAGACACAGCACTAGCTTTCCCTGCCGGTCCTTCTGCCGTGTGAGCAGATGCCACTGTTCTTTCTGTGCTGACTGTGTTGCTGCGCAGTAGAGAGCAGCCTCTGGACTGATTCCATTCAATTGCTTTTCCTGTATGAATGTGAGCAGTGAAAGCAACGATGGAGGCACCAATGTAAAGGTGATTGTGTGCTGAACAGGTCCAGCACCAGCTTTCAATCCTGGCTCTTCTGCTGTGGGAGCAGAGGCCAAACGTTCGTGCTGTACTAACTGTGCTGCTGGGCACCTGAATTCAAATGGACTTTTAGGTATGAAACCGAGGAGAGACTGCAATGATGGTGACCCCGTTGCAAAGCTGCTTGTGTGCTGAAGAAGCAGAGCACTAGCTTTCCCTGCTGCTCCTTCGGCTGTGTGAGCAGATGCCACTGTTCATTCTGTGCTGACTGTGTTGCTGCGCAGCAGAGAGCAGGCTCTGGACTGATTCCATTCAAATGCTTTTCCTGTATGAATGTGAGCAGTGAAAGCAACGATGGAGGCACCAATGTAAAAGGGATTGTGTGCTGAACAGGTCCAGCACCAGCTTTCAATCCTGGCTCTTCTGCTGTGGGAGCAGAGGCCAAACGTTCGTGCTGTACTCACAGTGCTGCTGGGCAGCTGAGAGATACCACCTGAGAATTTGGATTCAAATGGACTTTTAGGTATGAAGCCGAGGAGAGACTGCAATGATGGTGACCCCGTTGCAAAGCTGCTTGTGTGCTGAAGAAGCAGAGCACTAGCTTTCCCTGCTGCTCCTTCTGCCGTGTGAGCAGAAGCCACTGTTCATTCTGTGCTGACTGTGTTGCTGCGCAGCAGAGAGCAGCCTCTGGACTGATTCCATTCAAATGCTTTTCCTGTATGAATGTGAGCAGTGAAAGCAACGATGAATGCACCAATGTAAAAGGGATTGTGTGCTGAACAGGTCCAGCACCAGCTTTCAATCCTGGCTCTTCTGCTGTTGGAGCAGAGGCCAAACGTTCGTGCTGTACTCACTGTGCTGCTGGGCAGCTGAGAGACACCACCTGAGAATTTGGATTCAAATGGACTTTTAGGTATGAAACCGAGGAGAGACTGCAATGATGGTGACCCCGTTGCAAAGCTGCTTGTGTGCTGAAGAAGCAGAGCACTAGCTTTCCCTGCTGCTCCTTCTCCCGTGTGAGCAGATGCCACTGTTCATTCTGTGCTGTGTTGCTGCCAGCAGGGAGCAGGCTCTGGACGGATTCTATTCAAATGCTTTTCCTGTATGAGTGTTAGCAGTGAAAGCAACGATGGAGACACCAATGTAAAGGGGATTGTGTGCTGAACAGGTCCAGCACCAGCTTTCAATCCTGGCTCTTCTGCTGTGGGAGCAGAGGCCAAACGTTCGTGCTGTACTAACTGTGCTGCTGGGCAGCTGAGAGACACCACCTGAGAATTTGGATTCTAATGGACTTTTAGGTAGGAAACCGAGGAGAGACTGCAATGATGGTGACCCCGTTGCAAAGCTGCTTGTGTGCTGAAGAAGCAGAGCACTAGCTTTCCCTGCTGCTCCTTCTGCCGTGTGAGCAGATGCCACTGTTCATTCTGTGCTGACTGTGTTGCTGCGCAGCAGAGAGCAGCCTCTGGACTGATTCCATTCAAATGCTTTTCCTGTATGAATGTGAGCAGTGAAAGCAACGATGGAGGCACCAATGTAAAGGTGATTGTGTGCTGAACAGGTCCAGCAGCAGCTTTCAATCCTGGCTCTTCTGCTGTGGGAGCAGAGGCCAAACGTTCGTGCTGTACTAACTGTGCTGCTGGGCAGCTGAGAGACACCACCTGAGAATTTGGATTCAAATGGACTTTTAGGTATGAAACCGAGGAGAGACTGCAATGATGGTGACCCCGTTGCAAAGCTGCTTGTGTGCTGAAGAAGCAGAGCACTAGCTTTCCCTGCTGCTCCTTCGGCTGTGTGAGCAGATGCCACTGTTCATTCTGTGCTGACTGTGTTGCTGCGCAGCAGAGAGCAGCCTCTGGACTGATTCCATTCAAATGCTTTTCCTGTATGAATGTGAGCAGTGAAAGCAACGATGGAGGCACCAATGTAAAAGGGATTGTGTGCTGAACAGGTCCAGCACCAGCTTTCAATCCTGGCTCTTCTGCTGTGGGAGCAGAGGCCAAACGTTCGTGCTGTACTCACAGTGCTGCTGGGCAGCTGAGAGATACCACCTGAGAATTTGGATTCAAATGGACTTTTAGGTATGAAGCCGAGGAGAGACTGCAATGATGGTGACCCCGTTGCAAAGCTGCTTGTGTGCTGAAGAAGCAGAGCACTAGCTTTCCCTGCTGCTCCTTCTGCCGTGTGAGCAGAAGCCACTGTTCATTCTGTGCTGACTGTGTTGCTGCGCAGCAGAGAGCAGCCTCTGGACTGATTCCATTCAAATGCTTTTCCTGTATGAATGTGAGCAGTGAAAGCAACGATGAATGCACCAATGTAAAAGGGATTGTGTGCTGAACAGGTCCAGCACCAGCTTTCAATCCTGGCTCTTCTGCTGTTGGAGCAGAGGCCAAACGTTCGTGCTGTACTCACTGTGCTGCTGGGCAGCTGAGAGACACCACCTGAGAATTTGGATTCAAATGGACTTTTAGGTATGAAACCGAGGAGAGACTGCAATGATGGTGACCCCGTTGCAAAGCTGCTTGTGTGCTGAAGAAGCAGAGCACTAGCTTTCCCTGCTGCTCCTTCTCCCGTGTGAGCAGATGCCACTGTTCATTCTGTGCTGTGTTGCTGCCAGCAGGGAGCAGGCTCTGGACGGATTCTATTCAAATGCTTTTCCTGTATGAGTGTTAGCAGTGAAAGCAACGATGGAGACACCAATGTAAAGGGGATTGTGTGCTGAACAGGTCCAGCACCAGCTTTCAATCCTGGCTCTTCTGCTGTGGGAGCAGAGGCCAAACGTTCGTGCTGTACTAACTGTGCTGCTGGGCAGCTGAGAGACACCACCTGAGAATTTGGATTCTAATGGACTTTTAGGTAGGAAACCGAGGAGAGACTGCAATGATGGTGACCCCGTTGCAAAGCTGCTTGTGTGCTGAAGAAGCAGAGCACTAGCTTTCCCTGCTGCTCCTTCTGCCGTGTGAGCAGATGCCACTGTTCATTCTGTGCTGACTGTGTTGCTGCGCAGCAGAGAGCAGCCTCTGGACTGATTCCATTCAAATGCTTTTCCTGTATGAATGTGAGCAGTGAAAGCAACGATGGAGGCACCAATGTAAAGGTGATTGTGTGCTGAACAGGTCCAGCAGCAGCTTTCAATCCTGGCTCTTCTGCTGTGGGAGCAGAGGCCAAACGTTCGTGCTGTACTAACTGTGCTGCTGGGCAGCTGAGAGACACCACCTGAGAATTTGGATTCAAATGGACTTTTAGGTATGAAACCGAGGAGAGACTGCAATGATGGTGACCCCGTTGCAAAGCTGCTTGTGTGCTGAAGAAGCAGAGCACTAGCTTTCCCTGCTGCTCCTTCGGCTGTGTGAGCAGATGCCACTGTTCATTCTGTGCTGACTGTGTTGCTGCGCAGCAGAGAGCAGCCTCTGGACTGATTCCATTCAAATGCTTTTCCTGTATGAATGTGAGCAGTGAAAGCAACGATGGAGGCACCAATGTAAAAGGGATTGTGTGCTGAACAGGTCCAGCACCAGCTTTCAATCCTGGCTCTTCTGCTGTGGGAGCAGAGGCCAAACGTTCGTGCTGTACTCACAGTGCTGCTGGGCAGCTGAGAGATACCACCTGAGAATTTGGATTCAAATGGACTTTTAGGTATGAAACCGAGGAGAGACTGCAATGATGGTGACCCCGTTGCAAAGCTGCTTGTGTGCTGAAGAAGCAGAGCACTAGCTTTCCCTGCTGCTCCTTCTGCCGTGTGAGCAGATGCCACTGTTCATTCTGTGCTGACTGTGTTGCTGCGCAGCAGAGAGCAGCCTCTGGACTGATTCCATTCAAATGCTTTTCCTGTATGAAAGTGAGCAGTGAAAGCAACGATGAATGCACCAATGTAAAAGGGATTGTGTGCTGAACAGGTCCAGCACCAGCTTTCAATCCTGGCTCTTCTGCTGTTGGAGCAGAGGCCAAACGTTCGTGCTGTACTCACTGTGCTGCTGGGCAGCTGAGAGACACCACCTGAGAATTTGGATTCAAATGGACTTTTAGGTATGAACCCGAGGAGAGACTGCAATGATGGTGACCCCGTTGCAAAGCTGCTTGTGTGCTGAAGAAGCAGAGCACTAGCTTTCCCTGCTGCTCCTTCTCCCGTGTGAGCAGATGCCACTGTTCATTCTGTGCTGTGTTGCTGCCAGCAGGGAGCAGGCTCTGGACGGATTCTATTCAAATGCTTTTCCTGTATGAGTGTTAGCAGTGAAAGCAACGATGGAGACACCAATGTAAAGGGGATTGTGTGCTGAACAGGTCCAGCACCAGCTTTCAATCCTGGCTCTTCTGCTGTGGGAGCAGAGGCCAAACGTTCGTGCTGTACTAACTGTGCTGCTGGGCAGCTGAGAGACACCACCTGAGAATTTGGATTCAAATGGACTTTTAGGTATGAAACCGAGGAGAGACTGCAATGATGGTGACCCCGTTGCAAAGCTGCTTGTGTGCTGAAGAAGCAGAGCACTAGCTTTCCCTGCTGCTCCTTCTGCCGTGTGAGCATATGCCACTGTTCATTCTGTGCTGTGTTGCTGCGCAGCAGAGAGCAGCCTCTGGACTGATTCCATTCAAATGCTTTTCCTGTATGAAAGTGAGCAGTGAAAGCAACGATGAATGCACCAATGTAAAAGGGATTGTGTGCTGAACAGGTCCAGCACCAGCTTTCAATCCTGGCTCTTCTGCTGTTGGAGCAGAGGCCAAACGTTCGTGCTGTACTAACTGTGCTGCTGGGCAGCTGAGAGACACCACCTGAGAATTTGAATTCAAATGTACTTTTAAGTATGAAACCGAGGAGAGACTGCAATGATGGTGACCCCGTTGCAAAGCTGCTTGTGTGCTGAAGAAGCAGAGCACTAGCTTTCCCTGCTGCTCCTTCTGCCTTGTGAGCAGATGCCACTGTTCATTCTGTGCTGTGTTGCTGCCAGCAGGGAGCAGGCTCTGGACGGATTCTATTCAAATGCTTTTCCTGTAGGAGTGTTAGCAGTGAAAGCAACGATGGAGACACCAATGTAAAGGGGATTGTGTGCTGAACAGGTCCAGCACCAGCTTTCAATCCTGGCTCTTCTGCTGTGGGAGCAGAGGCCAAACGTTCGTGCTGTACTAACTGTGCTGCTGGGCAGCTGAGAGACACCACCTGAGAATTTGGATTCTAATGGACTTTTAGGTAGGAAACCGAGGAGAGACTGCAATGATGGTGACCCCGTTGCAAAGCTGCTTGTGTGCTGAAGAAGCAGAGCACTAGCTTTCCCTGCTGCTCCTTCTGCCGTGTGAGCAGATGCCACTGTTCATTCTGTGCTGACTGTGTTGCTGCGCAGCAGAGAGCAGCCTCTGGACTGATTCCATTCAAATGCTTTTCCTGTATGAATGTGAGCAGTGAAAGCAACGATGGAGGCACCAATGTAAAGGTGATTGTGTGCTGAACAGGTCCAGCAGCAGCTTTCAATCCTGGCTCTTCTGCTGTGGGAGCAGAGGCCAAACGTTCGTGCTGTACTAACTGTGCTGCTGGGCAGCTGAGAGACACCACCTGAGAATTTGGATTCAAATGGACTTTTAGGTATGAAACCGAGGAGAGACTGCAATGATGGCGACCCCGTTGCAAAGCTGCTTGTGTGCTGAAGAAGCAGAGCACTAGCTTTCCCTGCTGCTCCTTCGGCTGTGTGAGCAGATGCCACTGTTCATTCTGTGCTGACTGTGTTGCTGCGCAGCAGAGAGCAGCCTCTGGACTGATTCCATTCAAATGCTTTTCCTGTATGAATGTGAGCAGTGAAAGCAACGATGGAGGCACCAATGTAAAAGGGATTGTGTGCTGAACAGGTCCAGCACCAGCTTTCAATCCTGGCTCTTCTGCTGTGGGAGCAGAGGCCAAACGTTCGTGCTGTACTCACAGTGCTGCTGGGAGGCTGAGAGATACCACCTGAGAATTTGGATTCAAATGGACTTTTAGGTATGAAGCCGAGGAGAGACTGCAATGATGGTGACCCCGTTGCAAAGCTGCTTGTGTGCTGAAGAAGCAGAGCACTAGCTTTCCCTGCTGCTCCTTCTGCCGTGTGAGCAGAAGCCACTGTTCATTCTGTGCTGACTGTGTTGCTGCGCAGCAGAGAGCAGCCTCTGGACTGATTCCATTCAAATGCTTTTCCTGTATGAAAGTGAGCAGTGAAAGCAACGATGAATGCACCAATGTAAAAGGGATTGTGTGCTGAACAGGTCCAGCACCAGCTTTCAATCCTGGCTCTTCTGCTGTGGGAGCAGAGGCCAAACGTTCGTGCTGTACTAACTGTGCTGCTGGGCAGCTGAGCGACACCACCTGAGAATTCGGATTCAAATGGACTTTTAGGTATGAAACCGAGGAGAGACTGCAATGATGGTGACCCCGTTGCAAAGCTGCTTGTGTGCTGAAGAAGCAGAGCACTAGCTTTCCCTGCTGCTCCTTCTGCCGTGTGAGCAGATGCCACTGTTCATTCTGTGCTGACTGTGTTGCTGCGCAGCAGAGAGCAGCCTCTGGACTGATTCCATTCAAATGCTTTTCCTGTATGAAAGTGAGCAGTGAAAGCAACGATGAATGCACCAATGTAAAAGGGATTGTGTGCTGAACAGGTCCAGCACCAGCTTTCAATCCTGGCTCTTCTGCTGTTGGAGCAGAGGCCAAACGTTCGTGCTGTACTCACTGTGCTGCTGGGCAGCTGAGAGACACCACCTGAGAATTTGGATTCAAATGGACTTTTAGGTATGAACCCGAGGAGAGACTGCAATGATGGTGACCCCGTTGCAAAGCTGCTTGTGTGCTGAAGAAGCAGAGCACTAGCTTTCCCTGCTGCTCCTTCTCCCGTGTGAGCAGATGCCACTGTTCATTCTGTGCTGTGTTGCTGCCAGCAGGGAGCAGGCTCTGGACGGATTCTATTCAAATGCTTTTCCTGTATGAGTGTTAGCAGTGAAAGCAACGATGGAGACACAAATGTAAAGGGGATTGTGTGCTGAACAGGTCCAGCACCAGCTTTCAATCCTGGCTCTTCTGCTGTGGGAGCAGAGGCCAAACGTTCGTGCTGTACTAACTGTGCTGCTGGGCAGCTGAGCGACACCACCTGAGAATTCGGATTCAAATGGACTTTTAGGTATGAAACCGAGGAGAGACTGCAATGATGGTGACCCCGTTGCAAAGCTGCTTGTGTGCTGAAGAAGCAGAGCACTAGCTTTCCCTGCTGCTCCTTCTGCCGTGTGAGCAGATGCCACTGTTCATTCTGTGCTGACTGTGTTGCTGCGCAGCAGAGAGCAGCCTCTGGACTGATTCCATTCAAATGCTTTTCCTGTATGAATGTGAGCAGTGAAAGCAACGATGGAGGCACCAATGTAAAGGTGATTGTGTGCTGAACAGGTCCAGCACCAGCTTTCAATCCTGGCTCTTCTGCTGTGGGAGCAGAGGCCAAACGTTCGTGCTGTACTAACTGTGCTGCTGGGCAGCTGAGAGACACCACCTGAGAATTTGGATTCAAATGGACTTTCAGGTATGAAACCGAGGAGAGACTGCAATGATGGTGACCCCGTTGCAAAGCTGCTTGTGTGCTGAAGAGACACAGCACTAGCTTTCCCTGCCGGTCCTTCTGCCGTGTGAGCAGATGCCACTGTTCTTTCTGTGCTGACTGTGTTGCTGCGCAGTAGAGAGCAGCCTCTGGACTGATTCCATTCAATTGCTTTTCCTGTATGAATGTGAGCAGTGAAAGCAACGATGGAGGAACCAATGTAAAGGTGATTGTGTGCTGAACAGGTCCAGCACCAGCTTTCAATCCTGGCTCTTCTGCTGTGGGAGCAGAGGCCAAACGTTCGTGCTGTACTAACTGTGCTGCTGGGCACCTGAATTCAAATGGACTTTTAGGTATGAAACCGAGGAGAGACTGCAATGATGGTGACCCCGTTGCAAAGCTGCTTGTGTGCTGAAGAAGCAGAGCACTAGCTTTCCCTGCTGCTCCTTCTCCCGTGTGAGCAGATGCCACTGTTCATTCTGTGCTGTGTTGCTGCCAGCAGGGAGCAGGCTCTGGACGGATTCTATTCAAATGCTTTTCCTGTATGAGTGTTAGCAGTGAAAGCAACGATGGAGACACCAATGTAAAAGGGATTGTGTGCTGAACAGGTCCAGCACCAGCTTTCAATCCTGGCTCTTCTGCTGTGGGAGCAGAGGCCAAACGTTCGTGCTGTACTAACTGTGCTGCTGGGCAGCTGAGAGACACCACCTGAGAATTTGGATTCTAATGGACTTTTAGGTAGGAAACCGAGGAGAGACTGCAATGATGGTGACCCCGTTGCAAAGCTGCTTGTGTGCTGAAGAAGCAGAGCACTAGCTTTCCCTGCTGCTCCTTCTGCCGTGTGAGCAGATGCCACTGTTCATTCTGTGCTGACTGTGTTGCTGCGCAGCAGAGAGCAGCCTCTGGACTGATTCCATTCAAATGCTTTTCCTGTATGAATGTGAGCAGTGAAAGCAACGATGGAGGCACCAATGTAAAGGTGATTGTGTGCTGAACAGGTCCAGCACCAGCTTTCAATCCTGGCTCTTCTGCTGTGGGAGCAGAGGCCAAACGTTCGTGCTGTACTAACTGTGCTGCTGGGCAGCTGAGAGACACCACCTGAGAATTTGGATTCAAATGGACTTTTAGGTAGGAAACCGAGGAGAGACTGCAATGATGGTGACCCCGTTGCAAAGCTGCTTGTGTGCTGAAGAAGCAGAGCACTAGCTTTCCCTGCTGCTCCTTCTGCCGTGTGAGCAGATGCCACTGTTCATTCTGTGCTGTGTTGCTGCCAGCAGGGAGCAGGCTCTGGACGGATTCTAGTCAAATGCTTTTCCTGTATGAGTGTTAGCAGTGAAAGCACCGATGGAGGCACCAATGTAAATGGGATTGTGTGCTGAACAGGTCCAGCACCAGCTTTCAATCCTGGCTCTTCTGCTGTGGGAGCAGAGGCCAAACGTTCGTGCTGTACTAACTGTGCTGCTGGGCAGCTGAGCGACACCACCTGAGAATTCGGATTCAAATGGACTTTTAGGTATGAAACCGAGGAGAGACTGCAATGATGGTGACCCCGTTGCAAAGCTGCTTGTGTGCTGAAGAAGCAGAGCACTAGCTTTCCCTGCTGCTCCTTCTGCCGTGTGAGCAGATGCCACTGTTCATTCTGTGCTGACTGTGTTGCTGCGCAGCAGAGAGCAGCCTCTGGACTGATTCCATTCAAATGCTTTTCCTGTATGAATGTGAGCAGTGAAAGCAACGATGGAGGCACCAATGTAAAGGTGATTGTGTGCTGAACAGGTCCAGCACCAGCTTTCAATCCTGGCTCTTCTGCTGTGGGAGCAGAGGCCAAACGTTCGTGCTGTACTAACTGTGCTGCTGGGCAGCTGAGAGACACCACCTGAGAATTTGGATTCAAATGGACTTTCAGGTATGAAACCGAGGAGAGACTGCAATGATGGTGACCCCGTTGCAAAGCTGCTTGTGTGCTGAAGAGACACAGCACTAGCTTTCCCTGCCGGTCCTTCTGCCGTGTGAGCAGATGCCACTGTTCTTTCTGTGCTGACTGTGTTGCTGCGCAGTAGAGAGCAGCCTCTGGACTGATTCCATTCAATTGCTTTTCCTGTATGAATGTGAGCAGTGAAAGCAACGATGGAGGCACCAATGTAAAGGTGATTGTGTGCTGAACAGGTCCAGCACCAGCTTTCAATCCTGGCTCTTCTGCTGTGGGAGCAGAGGCCAAACGTTCGTGCTGTACTAACTGTGCTGCTGGGCACCTGAATTCAAATGGACTTTTAGGTATGAAACCGAGGAGAGACTGCAATGATGGTGACCCCGTTGCAAAGCTGCTTGTGTGCTGAAGAAGCAGAGCACTAGCTTTCCCTGCTGCTCCTTCGGCTGTGTGAGCAGATGCCACTGTTCATTCTGTGCTGACTGTGTTGCTGCGCAGCAGAGAGCAGGCTCTGGACTGATTCCATTCAAATGCTTTTCCTGTATGAATGTGAGCAGTGAAAGCAACGATGGAGGCACCAATGTAAAAGGGATTGTGTGCTGAACAGGTCCAGCACCAGCTTTCAATCCTGGCTCTTCTGCTGTGGGAGCAGAGGCCAAACGTTCGTGCTGTACTCACAGTGCTGCTGGGCAGCTGAGAGATACCACCTGAGAATTTGGATTCAAATGGACTTTTAGGTATGAAGCCGAGGAGAGACTGCAATGATGGTGACCCCGTTGCAAAGCTGCTTGTGTGCTGAAGAAGCAGAGCACTAGCTTTCCCTGCTGCTCCTTCTGCCGTGTGAGCAGAAGCCACTGTTCATTCTGTGCTGACTGTGTTGCTGCGCAGCAGAGAGCAGCCTCTGGACTGATTCCATTCAAATGCTTTTCCTGTATGAATGTGAGCAGTGAAAGCAACGATGAATGCACCAATGTAAAAGGGATTGTGTGCTGAACAGGTCCAGCACCAGCTTTCAATCCTGGCTCTTCTGCTGTTGGAGCAGAGGCCAAACGTTCGTGCTGTACTCACTGTGCTGCTGGGCAGCTGAGAGACACCACCTGAGAATTTGGATTCAAATGGACTTTTAGGTATGAAACCGAGGAGAGACTGCAATGATGGTGACCCCGTTGCAAAGCTGCTTGTGTGCTGAAGAAGCAGAGCACTAGCTTTCCCTGCTGCTCCTTCTCCCGTGTGAGCAGATGCCACTGTTCATTCTGTGCTGTGTTGCTGCCAGCAGGGAGCAGGCTCTGGACGGATTCTATTCAAATGCTTTTCCTGTATGAGTGTTAGCAGTGAAAGCAACGATGGAGACACCAATGTAAAGGGGATTGTGTGCTGAACAGGTCCAGCACCAGCTTTCAATCCTGGCTCTTCTGCTGTGGGAGCAGAGGCCAAACGTTCGTGCTGTACTAACTGTGCTGCTGGGCAGCTGAGAGACACCACCTGAGAATTTGGATTCTAATGGACTTTTAGGTAGGAAACCGAGGAGAGACTGCAATGATGGTGACCCCGTTGCAAAGCTGCTTGTGTGCTGAAGAAGCAGAGCACTAGCTTTCCCTGCTGCTCCTTCTGCCGTGTGAGCAGATGCCACTGTTCATTCTGTGCTGACTGTGTTGCTGCGCAGCAGAGAGCAGCCTCTGGACTGATTCCATTCAAATGCTTTTCCTGTATGACTGTGAGCAGTGAAAGCAACGATGGAGGCACCAATGTAAAGGTGATTGTGTGCTGAACAGGTCCAGCAGCAGCTTTCAATCCTGGCTCTTCTGCTGTGGGAGCAGAGGCCAAACGTTCGTGCTGTACTAACTGTGCTGCTGGGCAGCTGAGAGACACCACCTGAGAATTTGGATTCAAATGGACTTTTAGGTATGAAACCGAGGAGAGACTGCAATGATGGTGACCCCGTTGCAAAGCTGCTTGTGTGCTGAAGAAGCAGAGCACTAGCTTTCCCTGCTGCTCCTTCGGCTGTGTGAGCAGATGCCACTGTTCATTCTGTGCTGACTGTGTTGCTGCGCAGCAGAGAGCAGCCTCTGGACTGATTCCATTCAAATGCTTTTCCTGTATGAATGTGAGCAGTGAAAGCAACGATGGAGGCACCAATGTAAAAGGGATTGTGTGCTGAACAGGTCCAGCACCAGCTTTCAATCCTGGCTCTTCTGCTGTGGGAGCAGAGGCCAAACGTTCGTGCTGTACTCACAGTGCTGCTGGGCAGCTGAGAGATACCACCTGAGAATTTGGATTCAAATGGACTTTTAGGTATGAAGCCGAGGAGAGACTGCAATGATGGTGACCCCGTTGCAAAGCTGCTTGTGTGCTGAAGAAGCAGAGCACTAGCTTTCCCTGCTGCTCCTTCTGCCGTGTGAGCAGAAGCCACTGTTCATTCTGTGCTGACTGTGTTGCTGCGCAGCAGAGAGCAGCCTCTGGACTGATTCCATTCAAATGCTTTTCCTGTATGAATGTGAGCAGTGAAAGCAACGATGAATGCACCAATGTAAAAGGGATTGTGTGCTGAACAGGTCCAGCACCAGCTTTCAATCCTGGCTCTTCTGCTGTTGGAGCAGAGGCCAAACGTTCGTGCTGTACTCACTGTGCTGCTGGGCAGCTGAGAGACACCACCTGAGAATTTGGATTCAAATGGACTTTTAGGTATGAAACCGAGGAGAGACTGCAATGATGGTGACCCCGTTGCAAAGCTGCTTGTGTGCTGAAGAAGCAGAGCACTAGCTTTCCCTGCTGCTCCTTCTCCCGTGTGAGCAGATGCCACTGTTCATTCTGTGCTGTGTTGCTGCCAGCAGGGAGCAGGCTCTGGACGGATTCTATTCAAATGCTTTTCCTGTATGAGTGTTAGCAGTGAAAGCAACGATGGAGACACCAATGTAAAGGGGATTGTGTGCTGAACAGGTCCAGCACCAGCTTTCAATCCTGGCTCTTCTGCTGTGGGAGCAGAGGCCAAACGTTCGTGCTGTACTAACTGTGCTGCTGGGCAGCTGAGAGACACCACCTGAGAATTTGGATTCTAATGGACTTTTAGGTAGGAAACCGAGGAGAGACTGCAATGATGGTGACCCCGTTGCAAAGCTGCTTGTGTGCTGAAGAAGCAGAGCACTAGCTTTCCCTGCTGCTCCTTCTGCCGTGTGAGCAGATGCCACTGTTCATTCTGTGCTGACTGTGTTGCTGCGCAGCAGAGAGCAGCCTCTGGACTGATTCCATTCAAATGCTTTTCCTGTATGAATGTGAGCAGTGAAAGCAACGATGGAGGCACCAATGTAAAGGTGATTGTGTGCTGAACAGGTCCAGCAGCAGCTTTCAATCCTGGCTCTTCTGCTGTGGGAGCAGAGGCCAAACGTTCGTGCTGTACTAACTGTGCTGCTGGGCAGCTGAGAGACACCACCTGAGAATTTGGATTCAAATGGACTTTTAGGTATGAAACCGAGGAGAGACTGCAATGATGGTGACCCCGTTGCAAAGCTGCTTGTGTGCTGAAGAAGCAGAGCACTAGCTTTCCCTGCTGCTCCTTCGGCTGTGTGAGCAGATGCCACTGTTCATTCTGTGCTGACTGTGTTGCTGCGCAGCAGAGAGCAGCCTCTGGACTGATTCCATTCAAATGCTTTTCCTGTATGAAAGTGAGCAGTGAAAGCAACGATGGAGGCACCAATGTAAAAGGGATTGTGTGCTGAACAGGTCCAGCACCAGCTTTCAATCCTGGCTCTTCTGCTGTGGGAGCAGAGGCCAAACGTTCGTGCTGTACTCACAGTGCTGCTGGGCAGCTGAGAGATACCACCTGAGAATTTGGATTCAAATGGACTTTTAGGTATGAAACCGAGGAGAGACTGCAATGATGGTGACCCCGTTGCAAAGCTGCTTGTGTGCTGAAGAAGCAGAGCACTAGCTTTCCCTGCTGCTCCTTCTGCCGTGTGAGCAGATGCCACTGTTCATTCTGTGCTGACTGTGTTGCTGCGCAGCAGAGAGCAGCCTCTGGACTGATTCCATTCAAATGCTTTTCCTGTATGAAAGTGAGCAGTGAAAGCAACGATGAATGCACCAATGTAAAAGGGATTGTGTGCTGAACAGGTCCAGCACCAGCTTTCAATCCTGGCTCTTCTGCTGTTGGAGCAGAGGCCAAACGTTCGTGCTGTACTCACTGTGCTGCTGGGCAGCTGAGAGACACCACCTGAGAATTTGGATTCAAATGGACTTTTAGGTATGAACCCGAGGAGAGACTGCAATGATGGTGACCCCGTTGCAAAGCTGCTTGTGTGCTGAAGAAGCAGAGCACTAGCTTTCCCTGCTGCTCCTTCTCCCGTGTGAGCAGATGCCACTGTTCATTCTGTGCTGTGTTGCTGCCAGCAGGGAGCAGGCTCTGGACGGATTCTATTCAAATGCTTTTCCTGTATGAGTGTTAGCAGTGAAAGCAACGATGGAGACACCAATGTAAAGGGGATTGTGTGCTGAACAGGTCCAGCACCAGCTTTCAATCCTGGCTCTTCTGCTGTGGGAGCAGAGGCCAAACGTTCGTGCTGTACTAACTGTGCTGCTGGGCAGCTGAGAGACACCACCTGAGAATTTGGATTCAAATGGACTTTTAGGTATGAAACCGAGGAGAGACTGCAATGATGGTGACCCCGTTGCAAAGCTGCTTGTGTGCTGAAGAAGCAGAGCACTAGCTTTCCCTGCTGCTCCTTCTGCCGTGTGAGCATATGCCACTGTTCATTCTGTGCTGTGTTGCTGCGCAGCAGAGAGCAGCCTCTGGACTGATTCCATTCAAATGCTTTTCCTGTATGAAAGTGAGCAGTGAAAGCAACGATGAATGCACCAATGTAAAAGGGATTGTGTGCTGAACAGGTCCAGCACCAGCTTTCAATCCTGGCTCTTCTGCTGTTGGAGCAGAGGCCAAACGTTCGTGCTGTACTAACTGTGCTGCTGGGCAGCTGAGAGACACCACCTGAGAATTTGAATTCAAATGTACTTTTAAGTATGAAACCGAGGAGAGACTGCAATGATGGTGACCCCGTTGCAAAGCTGCTTGTGTGCTGAAGAAGCAGAGCACTAGCTTTCCCTGCTGCTCCTTCTGCCTTGTGAGCAGATGCCACTGTTCATTCTGTGCTGTGTTGCTGCCAGCAGGGAGCAGGCTCTGGACGGATTCTATTCAAATGCTTTTCCTGTAGGAGTGTTAGCAGTGAAAGCAACGATGGAGACACCAATGTAAAGGGGATTGTGTGCTGAACAGGTCCAGCACCAGCTTTCAATCCTGGCTCTTCTGCTGTGGGAGCAGAGGCCAAACGTTCGTGCTGTACTAACTGTGCTGCTGGGCAGCTGAGAGACACCACCTGAGAATTTGGATTCTAATGGACTTTTAGGTAGGAAACCGAGGAGAGACTGCAATGATGGTGACCCCGTTGCAAAGCTGCTTGTGTGCTGAAGAAGCAGAGCACTAGCTTTCCCTGCTGCTCCTTCTGCCGTGTGAGCAGATGCCACTGTTCATTCTGTGCTGACTGTGTTGCTGCGCAGCAGAGAGCAGCCTCTGGACTGATTCCATTCAAATGCTTTTCCTGTATGAATGTGAGCAGTGAAAGCAACGATGGAGGCACCAATGTAAAGGTGATTGTGTGCTGAACAGGTCCAGCAGCAGCTTTCAATCCTGGCTCTTCTGCTGTGGGAGCAGAGGCCAAACGTTCGTGCTGTACTAACTGTGCTGCTGGGCAGCTGAGAGACACCACCTGAGAATTTGGATTCAAATGGACTTTTAGGTATGAAACCGAGGAGAGACTGCAATGATGGCGACCCCGTTGCAAAGCTGCTTGTGTGCTGAAGAAGCAGAGCACTAGCTTTCCCTGCTGCTCCTTCGGCTGTGTGAGCAGATGCCACTGTTCATTCTGTGCTGACTGTGTTGCTGCGCAGCAGAGAGCAGCCTCTGGACTGATTCCATTCAAATGCTTTTCCTGTATGAATGTGAGCAGTGAAAGCAACGATGGAGGCACCAATGTAAAAGGGATTGTGTGCTGAACAGGTCCAGCACCAGCTTTCAATCCTGGCTCTTCTGCTGTGGGAGCAGAGGCCAAACGTTCGTGCTGTACTCACAGTGCTGCTGGGAGGCTGAGAGATACCACCTGAGAATTTGGATTCAAATGGACTTTTAGGTATGAAGCCGAGGAGAGACTGCAATGATGGTGACCCCGTTGCAAAGCTGCTTGTGTGCTGAAGAAGCAGAGCACTAGCTTTCCCTGCTGCTCCTTCTGCCGTGTGAGCAGAAGCCACTGTTCATTCTGTGCTGACTGTGTTGCTGCGCAGCAGAGAGCAGCCTCTGGACTGATTCCATTCAAATGCTTTTCCTGTATGAAAGTGAGCAGTGAAAGCAACGATGAATGCACCAATGTAAAAGGGATTGTGTGCTGAACAGGTCCAGCACCAGCTTTCAATCCTGGCTCTTCTGCTGTGGGAGCAGAGGCCAAACGTTCGTGCTGTACTAACTGTGCTGCTGGGCAGCTGAGCGACACCACCTGAGAATTCGGATTCAAATGGACTTTTAGGTATGAAACCGAGGAGAGACTGCAATGATGGTGACCCCGTTGCAAAGCTGCTTGTGTGCTGAAGAAGCAGAGCACTAGCTTTCCCTGCTGCTCCTTCTGCCGTGTGAGCAGATGCCACTGTTCATTCTGTGCTGACTGTGTTGCTGCGCAGCAGAGAGCAGCCTCTGGACTGATTCCATTCAAATGCTTTTCCTGTATGAAAGTGAGCAGTGAAAGCAACGATGAATGCACCAATGTAAAAGGGATTGTGTGCTGAACAGGTCCAGCACCAGCTTTCAATCCTGGCTCTTCTGCTGTTGGAGCAGAGGCCAAACGTTCGTGCTGTACTCACTGTGCTGCTGGGCAGCTGAGAGACACCACCTGAGAATTTGGATTCAAATGGACTTTTAGGTATGAACCCGAGGAGAGACTGCAATGATGGTGACCCCGTTGCAAAGCTGCTTGTGTGCTGAAGAAGCAGAGCACTAGCTTTCCCTGCTGCTCCTTCTCCCGTGTGAGCAGATGCCACTGTTCATTCTGTGCTGTGTTGCTGCCAGCAGGGAGCAGGCTCTGGACGGATTCTATTCAAATGCTTTTCCTGTATGAGTGTTAGCAGTGAAAGCAACGATGGAGACACAAATGTAAAGGGGATTGTGTGCTGAACAGGTCCAGCACCAGCTTTCAATCCTGGCTCTTCTGCTGTGGGAGCAGAGGCCAAACGTTCGTGCTGTACTAACTGTGCTGCTGGGCAGCTGAGCGACACCACCTGAGAATTCGGATTCAAATGGACTTTTAGGTATGAAACCGAGGAGAGACTGCAATGATGGTGACCCCGTTGCAAAGCTGCTTGTGTGCTGAAGAAGCAGAGCACTAGCTTTCCCTGCTGCTCCTTCTGCCGTGTGAGCAGATGCCACTGTTCATTCTGTGCTGACTGTGTTGCTGCGCAGCAGAGAGCAGCCTCTGGACTGATTCCATTCAAATGCTTTTCCTGTATGAATGTGAGCAGTGAAAGCAACGATGGAGGCACCAATGTAAAGGTGATTGTGTGCTGAACAGGTCCAGCACCAGCTTTCAATCCTGGCTCTTCTGCTGTGGGAGCAGAGGCCAAACGTTCGTGCTGTACTAACTGTGCTGCTGGGCAGCTGAGAGACACCACCTGAGAATTTGGATTCAAATGGACTTTCAGGTATGAAACCGAGGAGAGACTGCAATGATGGTGACCCCGTTGCAAAGCTGCTTGTGTGCTGAAGAGACACAGCACTAGCTTTCCCTGCCGGTCCTTCTGCCGTGTGAGCAGATGCCACTGTTCTTTCTGTGCTGACTGTGTTGCTGCGCAGTAGAGAGCAGCCTCTGGACTGATTCCATTCAATTGCTTTTCCTGTATGAATGTGAGCAGTGAAAGCAACGATGGAGGAACGAATGTAAAGGTGATTGTGTGCTGAACAGGTCCAGCACCAGCTTTCAATCCTGGCTCTTCTGCTGTGGGAGCAGAGGCCAAACGTTCGTGCTGTACTAACTGTGCTGCTGGGCACCTGAATTCAAATGGACTTTTAGGTATGAAACCGAGGAGAGACTGCAATGATGGTGACCCCGTTGCAAAGCTGCTTGTGTGCTGAAGAAGCAGAGCACTAGCTTTCCCTGCTGCTCCTTCTCCCGTGTGAGCAGATGCCACTGTTCATTCTGTGCTGTGTTGCTGCCAGCAGGGAGCAGGCTCTGGACGGATTCTATTCAAATGCTTTTCCTGTATGAGTGTTAGCAGTGAAAGCAACGATGGAGACACCAATGTAAAAGGGATTGTGTGCTGAACAGGTCCAGCACCAGCTTTCAATCCTGGCTCTTCTGCTGTGGGAGCAGAGGCCAAACGTTCGTGCTGTACTAACTGTGCTGCTGGGCAGCTGAGAGACACCACCTGAGAATTTGGATTCTAATGGACTTTTAGGTAGGAAACCGAGGAGAGACTGCAATGATGGTGACCCCGTTGCAAAGCTGCTTGTGTGCTGAAGAAGCAGAGCACTAGCTTTCCCTGCTGCTCCTTCTGCCGTGTGAGCAGATGCCACTGTTCATTCTGTGCTGACTGTGTTGCTGCGCAGCAGAGAGCAGCCTCTGGACTGATTCCATTCAAATGCTTTTCCTGTATGAATGTGAGCAGTGAAAGCAACGATGGAGGCACCAATGTAAAGGTGATTGTGTGCTGAACAGGTCCAGCACCAGCTTTCAATCCTGGCTCTTCTGCTGTGGGAGCAGAGGCCAAACGTTCGTGCTGTACTAACTGTGCTGCTGGGCAGCTGAGAGACACCACCTGAGAATTTGGATTCAAATGGACTTTTAGGTAGGAAACCGAGGAGAGACTGCAATGATGGTGACCCCGTTGCAAAGCTGCTTGTGTGCTGAAGAAGCAGAGCACTAGCTTTCCCTGCTGCTCCTTCTGCCGTGTGAGCAGATGCCACTCTTCATTCTGTGCTGTGTTGCTGCCAGCAGGGAGCAGGCTCTGGACGGATTCTAGTCAAATGCTTTTCCTGTATGAGTGTTAGCAGTGAAAGCACCGATGGAGGCACCAATGTAAATGGGATTGTGTGCTGAACAGGTCCAGCACCAGCTTTCAATCCTGGCTCTTCTGCTGTGGGAGCAGAGGCCA
The DNA here is from genome assembly GCF_033815535.1 of Pezoporus flaviventris. Lineage (NCBI taxonomy): Eukaryota > Metazoa > Chordata > Aves > Psittaciformes > Psittacidae > Pezoporus > Pezoporus flaviventris. The sequence goes on along the minus strand of NW_026893391.1, from coordinate 29,654 downwards.
AACGTTCGTGCTGTACTAACTGTGCTGCTGGGCAGCTGAGCGACACCACCTGAGAATTCGGATTCAAATGGACTTTTAGGTATGAAACCGAGGAGAGACTGCAATGATGGTGACCCCGTTGCAAAGCTGCTTGTGTGCTGAAGAAGCAGAGCACTAGCTTTCCCTGCTGCTCCTTCTGCCGTGTGAGCAGATGCCACTGTTCATTCTGTGCTGACTGTGTTGCTGCGCAGCAGAGAGCAGCCTCTGGACTGATTCCATTCAAATGCTTTTCCTGTATGAATGTGAGCAGTGAAAGCAACGATGGAGGCACCAATGTAAAGGTGATTGTGTGCTGAACAGGTCCAGCACCAGCTTTCAATCCTGGCTCTTCTGCTGTGGGAGCAGAGGCCAAACGTTCGTGCTGTACTAACTGTGCTGCTGGGCAGCTGAGAGACACCACCTGAGAATTTGGATTCAAATGGACTTTCAGGTATGAAACCGAGGAGAGACTGCAATGATGGTGACCCCGTTGCAAAGCTGCTTGTGTGCTGAAGAGACACAGCACTAGCTTTCCCTGCCGGTCCTTCTGCCGTGTGAGCAGATGCCACTGTTCATTCTGTGCTGACTGTGTTGCTGCGCAGTAGAGAGCAGCTTCTGGACTGATTCCATTCAATTGCTTTTCCTGTATGAATGTGAGCAGTGAAAGCAACGATGGAGGCACCAATGTAAAGGTGATTGTGTGCTGAACAGGTCCAGCACCAGCTTTCAATCCTGGCTCTTCTGCTGTGGGAGCAGAGGCCAAACGTTCGTGCTGTACTAACTGTGCTGCTGGGCACCTGAATTCAAATGGACTTTTAGGTATGAAACCGAGGAGAGACTGCAATGATGGTGACCCCGTTGCAAAGCTGCTTGTGTGCTGAAGAAGCAGAGCACTAGCTTTCCCTGCTGCTCCTTCTGCCGTGTGAGCAGATGCCACTCTTCATTCTGTGCTGACTGTGTTGCTGCGCAGCAGAGAGCAGCCTCTGGACTGATTCCATTCAAATGCTTTTCCTGTATGAAAGTGAGCAGTGAAAGCAACGATGAATGCACCAATGTAAAAGGGATTGTGTGCTGAACAGGTCCAGCACCAGCTTTCAATCCTGGCTCTTCTGCTGTTGGAGCAGAGGCCAAACGTTCGTGCTGTACTCACTGTGCTGCTGGGCAGCTGAGAGACACCACCTGAGAATTTGGATTCAAATGGACTTTTAGGTATGAACCCGAGGAGAGACTGCAATGATGGTGACCCCGTTGCAAAGCTGCTTGTGTGCTGAAGAAGCAGAGCACTAGCTTTCCCTGCTGCTCCTTCTCCCGTGTGAGCAGATGCCACTGTTCATTCTGTGCTGTGTTGCTGCCAGCAGGGAGCAGGCTCTGGACGGATTCTATTCAAATGCTTTTCCTGTATGAGTGTTAGCAGTGAAAGCAACGATGGAGACACCAATGTAAAGGGGATTGTGTGCTGAACAGGTCCAGCACCAGCTTTCAATCCTGGCTCTTCTGCTGTGGGAGCAGAGGCCAAACGTTCGTGCTGTACTAACTGTGCTGCTGGGCAGCTGAGAGACACCACCTGAGAATTTGGATTCAAATGGACTTTTAGGTAGGAAACCGAGGAGAGACTGCAATGATGGTGACCCCGTTGCAAAGCTGCTTGTGTGCTGAAGAAGCAGAGCACTAGCTTTCCCTGCTGCTCCTTCTGCCGTGTGAGCAGATGCCACTGTTCATTCTGTGCTGACTGTGTTGCTGCGCAGCAGAGAGCAGCCTCTGGACTGATTCCATTCAAATGCTTTTCCTGTATGAATGTGAGCAGTGAAAGCAACGATGGAGGCACCAATGTAAAGGTGATTGTGTGCTGAACAGGTCCAGCACCAGCTTTCAATCCTGGCTCTTCTGCTGTGGGAGCAGAGGCCAAACGTTCGTGCTGTACTAACTGTGCTGCTGGGCAGCTGAGAGACACCACCTGAGAATTTGGATTCAAATGGACTTTTAGGTAGGAAACCGAGGAGAGACTGCAATGATGGTGACCCCGTTGCAAAGCTGCTTGTGTGCTGAAGAAGCAGAGCACTAGCTTTCCCTGCTGCTCCTTCGGCTGTGTGAGCAGATGCCACTGTTCATTCTGTGCTGACTGTGTTGCTGCGCAGCAGAGAGCAGGCTCTGGACTGATTCCATTCAAATGCTTTTCCTGTATGAATGTGAGCAGTGAAAGCAACGATGGAGGCACCAATGTAAAAGGGATTGTGTGCTGAACAGGTCCAGCACCAGCTTTCAATCCTGGCTCTTCTGCTGTGGGAGCAGAGGCCAAACGTTCGTGCTGTACTCACAGTGCTGCTGGGCAGCTGAGAGATACCACCTGAGAATTAGGATTCAAATGGACTTTTAGGTATGAAGCCGAGGAGAGACTGCAATGATGGTGACCCCGTTGCAAAGCTGCTTGTGTGCTGAAGAAGCAGAGCACTAGCTTTCCCTGCTGCTCCTTCTGCCGTGTGAGCAGAAGCCACTGTTCATTCTGTGCTGACTGTGTTGCTGCGCAGCAGAGAGCAGCCTCTGGACTGATTCCATTCAAATGCTTTTCCTGTATGAATGTGAGCAGTGAAAGCAACGATGGAGGCACCAATGTAAAGGTGATTGTGTGCTGAACAGGTCCAGCACCAGCTTTCAATCCTGGCTCTTCTGCTGTGGGAGCAGAGGCCAAACGTTCGTGCTGTACTAACTGTGCTTCTGGGCAGCTGAGAGACACCACCTGAGAATTTGGATTCAAATGGACTTTCAGGTATGAACCCGAGGAGAGACTGCAATGATGGTGACCCCGTTGCAAAGCTGCTTGTGTGCTGAAGAAGCAGAGCACTAGCTTTCCCTGCTGCTCCTTCTCCCGTGTGAGCAGATGCCACTGTTCATTCTGTGCTGTGTTGCTGCCAGCAGGGAGCAGGCTCTGGACGGATTCTATTCAAATGCTTTTCCTGTATGAGTGTTAGCAGTGAAAGCAACGATGGAGACACCAATGTAAAGGGGATTGTGTGCTGAACAGGTCCAGCACCAGCTTTCAATCCTGGCTCTTCTGCTGTGGGAGCAGAGGCCAAACGTTCGTGCTGTACTAACTGTGCTGCTGGGCAGCTGAGAGACACCACCTGAGAATTTGGATTCTAATGGACTTTTAGGTAGGAAACCGAGGAGAGACTGCAATGATGGTGACCCCGTTGCAAAGCTGCTTGTGTGCTGAAGAAGCAGAGCACTAGCTTTCCCTGCTGCTCCTTCTGCCGTGTGAGCAGATGCCACTGTTCATTCTGTGCTGACTGTGTTGCTGCGCAGCAGAGAGCAGCCTCTGGACTGATTCCATTCAAATGCTTTTCCTGTATGAATGTGAGCAGTGAAAGCAACGATGGAGGCACCAATGTAAAGGTGATTGTGTGCTGAACAGGTCCAGCACCAGCTTTCAATCCTGGCTCTTCTGCTGTGGGAGCAGAGGCCAAACGTTCGTGCTGTACTAACTGTGCTGCTGGGCACCTGAATTCAAATGGACTTTTAGGTATGAAACCGAGGAGAGACTGCAATGATGGTGACCCCGTTGCAAAGCTGCTTGTGTGCTGAAGAAGCAGAGCACTAGCTTTCCCTGCTGCTCCTTCTGCCGTGTGAGCAGATGCCACTCTTCATTCTGTGCTGACTGTGTTGCTGCGCAGCAGAGAGCAGCCTCTGGACTGATTCCATTCAAATGCTTTTCCTGTATGAAAGTGAGCAGTGAAAGCAACGATGAATGCACCAATGTAAAAGGGATTGTGTGCTGAACAGGTCCAGCACCAGCTTTCAATCCTGGCTCTTCTGCTGTGGGAGCAGAGGCCAAACGTTCGTGCTGTACTAACTGTGCTGCTGGGCAGCTGAGAGACACCACCTGAGAATTTGGATTCAAATGGACTTTTAGGTATGAACCCGAGGAGAGACTGCAATGATGGTGACCCCGTTGCAAAGCTGCTTGTGTGCTGAAGAAGCAGAGCACTAGCTTTCCCTGCTGCTCCTTCTGCCGTGTGAGCAGATGCCACTCTTCATTCTGTGCTGACTGTGTTGCTGCGCAGCAGGGAACAGGCTCTGGACGGATTCCATTCAAATGCTTTTCCTGTATGAAAGTGAGCAGTGAAAGCAACGATGGAGGCACCAATGTAAAGGGGATTGTGTGCTGAACAGGTCCAGCACCAGCTTTCAATCCTGGCTCTTCTGCTGTTGGAGCAGAGGCCAAACGTTCGTGCTGTACTAACTGTGCTGCTGGGCAGCTGAATTCAAATGGACTTTTAGGTATGAAACCGAGGAGAGACTGCAATGATGGTGACCCCGTTGCAAAGCTGCTTGTGTGCTGAAGAAGCAGAGCACTAGCTTTCCCTGCTGCTCCTTCTGCCGTGTGAGCAGATGCCACTGTTCATTCTGTGCTGTGTTGCTGCCAGCAGGGAGCAGGCTCTGGACGGATTCCATTCAAATGCTTTTCCTGTATGAGTGTTAGCAGTGAAAGCAACGATGGAGACACCAATGTAAAGGGGATTGTGTGCTGAACAGGTCCAGCACCAGCTTTCAATCCTGGCTCTTCTGCTGTGGGAGCAGAGGCCAAACGTTCGTGCTGTACTAACTGTGCTGCTGGGCACCTGAATTCAAATGGACTTTTAGGTATGAAACCGAGGAGAGACTGCAATGATGGTGACCCCGTTGCAAAGCTGCTTGTGTGCTGAAGAAGCAGAGCACTAGCTTTCCCTGCTGCTCCTTCTGCCGTGTGAGCAGATGCCACTCTTCATTCTGTGCTGACTGTGTTGCTGCGCAGCAGAGAGCAGCCTCTGGACTGATTCCATTCAAATGCTTTTCCTGTATGAAAGTGAGCAGTGAAAGCAACGATGAATGCACCAATGTAAAAGGGATTGTGTGCTGAACAGGTCCAGCACCAGCTTTCAATCCTGGCTCTTCTGCTGTGGGAGCAGAGGCCAAACGTTCGTGCTGTACTAACTGTGCTGCTGGGCAGCTGAGAGACACCACCTGAGAATTTGGATTCAAATGGACTTTTAGGTAGGAAACCGAGGAGAGACTGCAATGATGGTGACCCCGTTGCAAAGCTGCTTGTGTGCTGAAGAAGCAGAGCACTAGCTTTCCCTGCTGCTCCTTCTGCCGTGTGAGCAGATGCCACTCTTCATTCTGTGCTGACTGTGTTGCTGCGCAGCAGGGAACAGGCTCAGGACGGATTCCATTCAAATGCTTTTCCTGTATGAAAGTGAGCAGTGAAAGCAACGATGGAGGCACCAATGTAAAGGGGATTGTGTGCTGAACAGGTCCAGCACCAGCTTTCAATCCTGGCTCTTCTGCTGTTGGAGCAGAGGCCAAACGTTCGTGCTGTACTAACTGTGCTGCTGGGCAGCTGAATTCAAATGGACTTTTAGGTATGAAACCGAGGAGAGACTGCAATGATGGTGACCCCGTTGCAAAGCTGCTTGTGTGCTGAAGAAGCAGAGCACTAGCTTTCCCTGCTGCTCCTTCTGCCGTGTGAGCAGATGCCACTGTTCATTCTGTGCTGTGTTGCTGCCAGCAGGGAGCAGGCTCTGGACGGATTCCATTCAAATGCTTTTCCTGTATGAGTGTTAGCAGTGAAAGCAACGATGGAGACACCAATGTAAAGGGGATTGTGTGCTGAACAGGTCCAGCACCAGCTTTCAATCCTGGCTCTTCTGCTGTGGGAGCAGAGGCCAAACGTTCGTGCTGTACTAACTGTGCTGCTGGGCACCTGAATTCAAATGGACTTTTAGGTATGAAACCGAGGAGAGACTGCAATGATGGTGACCCCGTTGCAAAGCTGCTTGTGTGCTGAAGAAGCAGAGCACTAGCTTTCCCTGCTGCTCCTTCTGCCGTGTGAGCAGATGCCACTGTTCATTCTGTGCTGACTGTGTTGCTGCGCAGCAGAGAGCAGCCTCTGGACTGATTCCATTCAAATGCTTTTCCTGTATGAAAGTGAGCAGTGAAAGCAACGATGAATGCACCAATGTAAAAGGGATTGTGTACTGAATAGGTCCAGCACCAGCTTTCAATCCTGGCTCTTCTGCTGTTGGAGCAGAGGCCAAACGTTCCTGCTGTACTCACTGTGCTGCTGGGCAGCTGAGAGACACCACCTGAGAATTTGGATTCAAATGGACTTTTAGGTAGGAAACCGAGGAGAGACTGCAATGATGGTGACCCCGTTGCAAAGCTGCTTGTGTGCTGAAGAAGCAGAGCACTAGCTTTCCCTGCTGCTCCTTCTGCCGTGTGAGCAGATGCCACTGTTCATTCTGTGCTGTGTTGCTGCCAGCAGGGAACAGGCTCTGGACGGATTCTATTCAAATGCTTTTCCTGTATGAATGTGAGCAGTGAAAGCAACGATGGAGGCACCAATGTAAAGGTGATTGTGTGCTGAACAGGTCCAGCACCAGCTTTCAATCCTGGCTCTTCTGCTGTGGGAGCAGAGGCCAAACGTTCGTGCTGTACTAACTGTGCTGCTGGGCAGCTGAGAGACACCACCTGAGAATTTGGATTCAAATGGACTTTTAGGTAGGAAACCGAGGAGAGACTGCAATGATGGTGACCCCGTTGCAAAGCTGCTTGTGTGCTGAAGAAGCAGAGCACAAGCTTTCTTTGCTGCTCCTTCTGCCGTGTGAGCAGATGCCACTGTTCATTCTGTGCTGACTGTGTTGCTGCGCAGCAGAGAGCAGCCTCTGGACTGATTCCATTCAAATGCTTTTCCTGTATGAATGTGAGCAGTGAAAGCAACGATGGAGGCACCAATGTAAAGGTGATTGTGTGCTGAACAGGTCCAGCACCAGCTTTCAATCCTGGCTCTTCTGCTGTGGGAGCAGAGGCCAAACGTTCGTGCTGTACTAACTGTGCTGCTGGGCAGCTGAGAGACACCACCTGAGAATTCGGTTTCTAATGGACTTTTAGGTAGGAAACCGAGGAGAGACTGCAATGATGGTGACCCCGTTGCAAAGCTGCTTGTGTGCTGAAGAAGCAGAGCACTAGCTTTCCCTGCTGCTCCTTCTCCCGTGTGAGCAGATGCCACTGTTCATTCTGTGCTGACTGTGTTGCTGCGCAGCAGAGAGCAGCCTCTGGACTGTTTCCATTCAAATGCTTTTCCTGTATGAATGTGAGCAGTGAAAGCAATGATGGAGGCACCAATGTAAAGGTGATTGTGTGCTGAACAGGTCCAGCACCAGCTTTCAATCCTGGCTCTTCTGCTGTGGGAGCAGAGGCCAAACGTTCGTGCTGTACTAACTGTGCTGCTGGGCAGCTGAGAGACACCACCTGAGAATTTGGATTCAAATGGACTTTTAGGTAGGAAACCGAGGAGAGACTGCAATGATGGTGACCCCGTTGCAAAGCTGCTTGTGTGCTGAAGAAGCAGAGCACTAGCTTTCCCTGCTGCTCCTTCTGCCGTGTGAGCAGATGCCACTGTTCATTCTGTGCTGACTGTGTTGCTGCGCAGCAGAGAGCAGCCTCTGGACTGATTCCATTCAAATGCTTTTCCTGTATGAAAGTGAGCAGTGAAAGCAACGATGAATGCACCAATGTAAAAGGGATTGTGTGCTGAACAGGTCCAGCACCAGCTTTCAATCCTGGCTCTTCTGCTGTGGGAGCAGAGGCCAAACGTTCGTGCTGTACTAACTGTGCTGCTGGGCAGCTGAGAGACACCACCTGAGAATTTGGATTCAAATGGACTTTTAGGTATGAAACCGAGGAGAGACTGCAATGATGGTGACCCCGTTGCAAAACTGCTTGTGTGCTGAAGAAGCAGAGCACTAGCTTTCCCTGCTGCTCCTTCTCCCGTGTGAGCAGATGCCACTGTTCATTCTGTGCTGTGTTGCTGCCAGCAGGGAGCAGGCTCTGGACGGATTCTATTCAAATGCTTTTCCTGTATGAGTGTTAGCAGTGAAAGCAACGATGGAGACACCAATGTAAAGGGGATTGTGTGCTGAACAGGTCCAGCACCAGCTTTCAATCCTGGCTCTTCTGCTGTGGGAGAAGAGGCCAAACGTTCGTGCTCTACTAACTGTGCTGCTGGGCAGCTGAGAGACACCACCTGAGAATTTGGATTCTAATGGACTTTTAGGTAGGAAACCGAGGAGAGACTGCAATGATGGTGACCCCGTTGCAAAGCTGCTTGTGTGCTGAAGAAGCAGAGCACTAGCTTTCCCTGCTGCTCCTTCTGCCGTGTGAGCAGATGCCACTGTTCATTCTGTGCTGACTGTGTTGCTGCGCAGCAGAGAGCAGCCTCTGGACTGATTCCATTCAAATGCTTTTCCTGTATGAATGTGAGCAGTGAAAGCAACGATGAATGCACCAATGTAAAAGGGATTGTGTGCTGAACAGGTCCAGCACCAGCTTTCAATCCTGGCTCTTCTGCTGTGGGAGCAGAGGCCAAACGTTCGTGCTGTACTAACTGTGCTGCTGGGCAGCTGAGAGACACCACCTGAGAATTTGGATTCAAATGGACTTTTAGGTATGAACCCGAGGAGAGACTGCAATGATGGTGACCCCGTTGCAAAGCTGCTTGTGTGCTGAAGAAGCAGAGCACTAGCTTTCCCTGCTGCTCCTTCTGCCGTGTGAGCAGATGCCACTCTTCATTCTGTGCTGACTGTGTTGCTGCGCAGCAGGGAACAGGCTCTGGACGGATTCCATTCAAATGCTTTTCCTGTATGAAAGTGAGCAGTGAAAGCAACGATGGAGGCACCAATGTAAAGGGGATTGTGTGCTGAACAGGTCCAGCACCAGCTTTCAATCCTGGCTCTTCTGCTGTTGGAGCAGAGGCCAAACGTTCGTGCTGTACTAACTGTGCTGCTGGGCAGCTGAGAGACACCACCTGAGAATTTGGATTCAAATGGACTTTTAGGTAGGAAACCGAGGAGAGACTGCAATGATGGTGACCCCGTTGCAAAGCTGCTTGTGTGCTGAAGAAGCAGAGCACTAGCTTTCCCTGCTGCTCCTTCTGCCGTGTGAGCAGATGCCACTGTTCATTCTGTGCTGTGTTGCTGCCAGCAGGGAGCAGGCTCTGGACGGATTCCATTCAAATGCTTTTCCTGTATGAGTGTTAGCAGTGAAAGCAACGATGGAGACACCAATGTAAAGGGGATTGTGTGCTGAACAGGTCCAGCACCAGCTTTCAATCCTGGCTCTTCTGCTGTGGGAGCAGAGGCCAAACGTTCGTGCTGTACTAACTGTGCTGCTGGGCACCTGAATTCAAATGGACTTTTAGGTATGAAACCGAGGAGAGACTGCAATGATGGTGACCCCGTTGCAAAGCTGCTTGTGTGCTGAAGAAGCAGAGCACTAGCTTTCCCTGCTGCTCCTTCTGCCGTGTGAGCAGATGCCACTCTTCATTCTGTGCTGACTGTGTTGCTGCGCAGCAGAGAGCAGCCTCTGGACTGATTCCATTCAAATGCTTTTCCTGTATGAAAGTGAGCAGTGAAAGCAACGATGAATGCACCAATGTAAAAGGGATTGTGTGCTGAACAGGTCCAGCACCAGCTTTCAATCCTGGCTCTTCTGCTGTGGGAGCAGAGGCCAAACGTTCGTGCTGTACTAACTGTGCTGCTGGGCAGCTGAGAGACACCACCTGAGAATTTGGATTCAAATGGACTTTTAGGTATGAACCCGAGGAGAGACTGCAATGATGGTGACCCCGTTGCAAAGCTGCTTGTGTGCTGAAGAAGCAGAGCACTAGCTTTCCCTGCTGCTCCTTCTGCCGTGTGAGCAGATGCCACTCTTCATTCTGTGCTGACTGTGTTGCTGCGCAGCAGAGAGCAGCCTCTGGACTGATTCCATTCAAATGCTTTTCCTGTATGAAAGTGAGCAGTGAAAGCAACGATGAATGCACCAATGTAAAAGGGATTGTGTACTGAATAGGTCCAGCACCAGCTTTCAATCCTGGCTCTTCTGCTGTTGGAGCAGAGGCCAAACGTTCGTGCTGTACTCACTGTGCTGCTGGGCAGCTGAGAGACACCACCTGAGAATTTGGATTCAAATGGACTTTTAGGTAGGAAACCGAGGAGAGACTGCAATGATGGTGACCCCGTTGCAAAGCTGCTTGTGTGCTGAAGAAGCAGAGCACTAGCTTTCCCTGCTGCTCCTTCTGCCGTGTGAGCAGATGCCACTGTTCATTCTGTGCTGTGTTGCTGCCAGCAGGGAACAGGCTCTGGACGGATTCTATTCAAATGCTTTTCCTGTATGAATGTGAGCAGTGAAAGCAACGATGGAGGCACCAATGTAAAGGTGATTGTGTGCTGAACAGGTCCAGCACCAGCTTTCAATCCTGGCTCTTCTGCTGTGGGAGCAGAGGCCAAACGTTCGTGCTGTACTAACTGTGCTGCTGGGCAGCTGAGAGACACCACCTGAGAATTCGGTTTCTAATGGACTTTTAGGTAGGAAACCGAGGAGAGACTGCAATGATGGTGACCCCGTTGCAAAGCTGCTTGTGTGCTGAAGAAGCAGAGCACTAGCTTTCCCTGCTGCTCCTTCTCCCGTGTGAGCAGATGCCACTGTTCATTCTGTGCTGACTGTGTTGCTGCGCAGCAGAGAGCAGCCTCTGGACTGATTCCCTTCAAATGCTTTTCCTGTATGAATGTGAGCAGTGAAAGCAACGATGGAGGCACCAATGTAAAGGTGATTGTGTGCTGAACAGGTCCAGCACCAGCTTTCAATCCTGGCTCTTCTGCTGTGGGAGCAGAGGCCAAACGTTCGTGCTGTACTAACTGTGCTGCTGGGCAGCTGAGAGACACCACCTGAGAATTTGGATTCAAATGGACTTTTAGGTAGGAAACCGAGGAGAGACTGCAATGATGGTGACCCCGTTGCAAAGCTGCTTGTGTGCTGAAGAAGCAGAGCACTAGCTTTCCCTGCTGCTCCTTCTCCCGTGTGAGCAGATGCCACTGTTCATTCTGTGCTGACTGTGTTGCTGCGCAGCAGAGAGCAGCCTCTGGACTGATTCCATTCAAATGCTTTTCCTGTATGAGTGTTAGCAGTGAAAGCAACGATGGAGACACCAATGTAAAGGGGATTGTGTGCTGAACAGGTCCAGCACCAGCTTTCAATCCTGGCTCTTCTGCTGTGGGAGCAGAGGCCAAACGTTCGTGCTGTACTAACTGTGCTGCTGGGCAGCTGAGAGACACCACCTGAGAATTTGGATTCTAATGGACTTTTAGGTAGGAAACCGAGGAGAGACTGCAATGATGGTGACCCCGTTGCAAAGCTGCTTGTGTGCTGAAGAAGCAGAGCACTAGCTTTCCCTGCTGCTCCTTCTCCCGTGTGAGCAGATGCCACTGTTCATTCTGTGCTGACTGTGTTGCTGCGCAGCAGAGAGCAGCCTCTGGACTGATTCCATTCAAATGCTTTTCCTGTATGAATGTGAGCAGTGAAAGCAACGATGGAGGCACCAATGTAAAGGTGATTGTGTGCTGAACAGGTCCAGCACCAGCTTTCAATCCTGGCTCTTCTGCTGTGGGAGCAGAGGCCAAACGTTCGTGCTGTACTAACTGTGCTGCTGGGCAGCTGAGAGACACCACCTGAGAATTCGGTTTCTAATGGACTTTTAGGTAGGAAACCGAGGAGAGACTGCAATGATGGTGACCCCGTTGCAAAGCTGCTTGTGTGCTGAAGAAGCAGAGCACTAGCTTTCCCTGCTGCTCCTTCTCCCGTGTGAGCAGATGCCACTGTTCATTCTGTGCTGACTGTGTTGCTGCGCAGCAGAGAGCAGCCTCTGGACTGTTTCCATTCAAATGCTTTTCCTGTATGAATGTGAGCAGTGAAAGCAACGATGGAGGCACCAATGTAAAGGTGATTGTGTGCTGAACAGGTCCAGCACCAGCTTTCAATCCTGGCTCTTCTGCTGTGGGAGCAGAGGCCAAACGTTCGTGCTGTACTAACTGTGCTGCTGGGCAGCTGAGAGACACCACCTGAGAATTTGGATTCAAATGGACTTTTAGGTAGGAAACCGAGGAGAGACTGCAATGATGGTGACCCCGTTGCAAAGCTGCTTGTGTGCTGAAGAAGCAGAGCACTAGCTTTCCCTGCTGCTCCTTCTGCCGTGTGAGCAGATGCCACTGTTCATTCTGTGCTGTGTTGCTGCCAGCAGGGAGCAGGCTCTGGACGGATTCCATTCAAATGCTTTTCCTGTATGAGTGTTAGCAGTGAAAGCAACGATGGAGACACCAATGTAAAGGGGATTGTGTACTGAACAGGTCCAGCACCAGCTTTCAATCCTGGCTCTTCTGCTGTGGGAGTAGAGGCCAAACGTTCGTGCTGTACTAACTGTGCTGCTGGGCAGCTGAGAGACAGCACCTGAGAATTTGAATTCAAATGGACTTTTAGGTAGGAAACCGAGGAGAGACTGCAATGATGGTGACCCCGTTGCAAAGCTGCTTGTGTGCTGAAGAAGCAGAGCACTAGCTTTCCCTGCTGCTCCTTCTCCCGTGTGAGCAGATGCCACTGTTCATTCTGTGCTGACTGTGTTGCTGCGCAGCAGAGAGCAGCCTCTGGACTGATTCCATTCAAATGCTTTTCCTGTATGAAAGTGAGCAGTGAAAACAACGATGGAGGCACCAATGTAAAGGGGATTGTGTGCTGAACAGGTCCAGCACCAGCTTTCAATCCTGGCTCTTCTGCTGTTGGAGCAGAGGCCAAACGTTCGTGCTGTACTAACTGTGCTGCTGGGCAGCTGAGAGACACCACCTGAGAATTTGGATTCAAATGGACTTTTAGGTATGAAACCGAGGAGAGACTGCAATGATGGTGACCCCGTTGCAAAGCTGCTTGTGTGCTGAAGAAGCAGAGCACTAGCTTTCCCTGCTGCTCCTTCTGCCGTGTGAGCAGATGCCACTCTTCATTCTGTGCTGACTGTGTTGCTGCGCAGCAGAGAGCAGCCTCTGGACTGATTCCATTCAAATGCTTTTCCTGTATGAAAGTGAGCAGTGAAAGCAACGATGAATGCACCAATGTAAAAGGGATTGTGTGCTGAACAGGTCCAGCACCAGCTTTCAGTCCTGGCTCTTCTGCTGTTGGAGCAGAGGCCAAACGTTCGTGCTGTACTAACTGTGCTGCTGGGCACCTGAGCGACACCACCTGAGAATTTGGATTCAAATGGACTTTTAGGTATGAACCCGAGGAGAGACTGCAATGATGGTGACCCCGTTGCAAAGCTGCTTGTGTGCTGAAGAAGCAGAACACTAGCTTTCCCTGCTGCTCCTTCTCCCGTGTGAGCAGATGCCACTGTTCATTCTGTGCTGACTGTGTTGCTGCGCAGCAGAGAGCAGCCTCTGGACTGATTCCATTCAAATGCTTTTCCTGTATGAATGTGAGCAGTGAAAGCAACGATGGAGGCACCAATGTAAAGGTGATTGTGTGCTGAACAGGTCCAGCACCAGCTTTCAATCCTGGCTCTTCTGCTGTGGGAGCAGAGGCCAAACGTTCGTGCTGTACTAACTGTGCTGCTGGGCAGCTGAGAGACACCACCTGAGAATTTGGATTCAAATGGACTTTTAGGTAGGAAACCGAGGAGAGACTGCAATGATGGTGACCCCGTTGCAAAGCTGCTTGTGTGCTGAAGAAGCAGAACACTAGCTTTCCCTGCTGCTCCTTCTCCCGTGTGAGCAGATGCCACTGTTCATTCTGTGCTGACTGTGTTGCTGCGCAGCAGAGAGCAGCCTCTGGACTGATTCCATTCAAATGCTTTTCCTGTATGAATGTGAGCAGTGAAAGCAACGATGGAGGCACCAATGTAAAGGTGATTGTGTGCTGAACAGGTCCAGCACCAGCTTTCAATCCTGGCTCTTCTGCTGTGGGAGCAGAGGCCAAACGTTCGTGCTGTACTAACTGTGCTGCTGGGCAGCTGAGAGACACCACCTGAGAATTTGGATTCAAATGGACTTTTAGGTAGGAAACCGAGGAGAGACTGCAATGATGGTGACCCCGTTGCAAAGCTGCTTGTGTGCTGAAGAAGCAGAGCACTAGCTTTCCCTGCTGCTCCTTCTGCCGTGTGAGCAGATGCCACTGTTCATTCTGTGTTGTGTTGCTGCCAGCAGGGAGCAGGCTCTGGACGGATTCCATTCAAATGCTTTTCCTGTATGAGTGTTAGCAGTGAAAGCAACGATGGAGACACCAATGTAAAGGGGATTGTGTGCTGAACAGGTCCAGCACCAGCTTTCAATCCTGGCTCTTCTGCTGTGGGAGCAGAGGCCAAACGTTCGTGCTGTACTAACTGTGCTGCTGGGCACCTGAATTCAAATGGACTTTTAGGTATGAAGCCGAGGAGAGACTGCAATGATGGTGACCCCGTTGCAAAGCTGCTTGTGTGCTGAAGAAGCAGAGCACTAGCTTTCCCTGCTGCTCCTTCTGCCGTGTGAGCAGATGCCACTCTTCATTCTGTGCTGACTGTGTTGCTGCGCAGCAGAGAGCAGCCTCTGGACTGATTCCATTCAAATGCTTTTCCTGTATGAAAGTGAGCAGTGAAAGCAACGATGAATGCACCAATGTAAAAGGGATTGTGTGCTGAACAGGTCCAGCACCAGCTTTCAATCCTGGCTCTTCTGCTGTGGGAGCAGAGGCCAAACGTTCGTGCTGTACTAACTGTGCTGCTGGGCAGCTGAGAGACACCACCTGAGAATTTGGATTCAAATGGACTTTTAGGTATGAACCCGAGGAGAGACTGCAATGATGGTGACCCCGTTGCAAAGCTGCTTGTGTGCTGAAGAAGCAGAGCACTAGCTTTCCCTGCTGCTCCTTCTGCCGTGTGAGCAGATGCCACTCTTCATTCTGTGCTGACTGTGTTGCTGCGCAGCAGAGAGCAGCCTCTGGACTGATTCCATTCAAATGCTTTTCCTGTATGAAAGTGAGCAGTGAAAGCAACGATGAATGCACCAATGTAAAAGGGATTGTGTACTGAATAGGTCCAGCACCAGCTTTCAATCCTGGCTCTTCTGCTGTTGGAGCAGAGGCCAAACGTTCGTGCTGTACTCACTGTGCTGCTGGGCAGCTGAGAGACACCACCTGAGAATTTGGATTCAAATGGACTTTTAGGTATGAACCCGAGGAGAGACTGCAATGATGGTGACCCCGTTGCAAAGCTGCTTGTGTGCTGAAGAAGCAGAGCACTAGCTTTCCCTGCTGCTCCTTCTGCCGTGTGAGCAGATGCCACTGTTCATTCTGTGCTGTGTTGCTGCCAGCAGGGAACAGGCTCTGGACGGATTCTATTCAAATGCTTTTCCTGTATGAATGTGAGCAGTGAAAGCAACGATGGAGGCACCAATGTAAAGGTGATTGTGTGCTGAACAGGTCCAGCACCAGCTTTCAATCCTGGCTCTTCTGCTGTGGGAGCAGAGGCCAAACGTTCGTGCTGTACTAACTGTGCTGCTGGGCAGCTGAGAGACACCACCTGAGAATTCGGTTTCTAATGGACTTTTAGGTAGGAAACCGAGGAGAGACTGCAATGATGGTGACCCCGTTGCAAAGCTGCTTGTGTGCTGAAGAAGCAGAGCACTAGCTTTCCCTGCTGCTCCTTCTCCCGTGTGAGCAGATGCCACTGTTCATTCTGTGCTGACTGTGTTGCTGCGCAGCAGAGAGCAGCCTCTGGACTGATTCCCTTCAAATGCTTTTCCTGTATGAATGTGAGCAGTGAAAGCAACGATGGAGGCACCAATGTAAAGGTGATTGTGTGCTGAACAGGTCCAGCACCAGCTTTCAATCCTGGCTCTTCTGCTGTGGGAGCAGAGGCCAAACGTTCGTGCTGTACTAACTGTGCTGCTGGGCAGCTGAGAGACACCACCTGAGAATTTGGATTCAAATGGACTTTCAGGTATGAAACCGAGGAGAGACTGCAATGATGGTGACCCCGTTGCAAAGCTGCTTGTGTGCTGAAGAGACACAGCACTAGCTTTCCCTGCCGGTCCTTCTGCCGTGTGAGCAGATGCCACTGTTCTTTCTGTGCTGACTGTGTTGCTGCGCAGTAGAGAGCAGCCTCTGGACTGATTCCATTCAATTGCTTTTCCTGTATGAATGTGAGCAGTGAAAGCAACGATGGAGGAACCAATGTAAAGGTGATTGTGTGCTGAACAGGTCCAGCACCAGCTTTCAATCCTGGCTCTTCTGCTGTGGGAGCAGAGGCCAAACGTTCGTGCTGTACTAACTGTGCTGCTGGGCACCTGAATTCAAATGGACTTTTAGGTATGAAACCGAGGAGAGACTGCAATGATGGTGACCCCGTTGCAAAGCTGCTTGTGTGCTGAAGAAGCAGAGCACTAGCTTTCCCTGCTGCTCCTTCTCCCGTGTGAGCAGATGCCACTGTTCATTCTGTGCTGTGTTGCTGCCAGCAGGGAGCAGGCTCTGGACGGATTCTATTCAAATGCTTTTCCTGTATGAGTGTTAGCAGTGAAAGCAACGATGGAGACACCAATGTAAAAGGGATTGTGTGCTGAACAGGTCCAGCACCAGCTTTCAATCCTGGCTCTTCTGCTGTGGGAGCAGAGGCCAAACGTTCGTGCTGTACTAACTGTGCTGCTGGGCAGCTGAGAGACACCACCTGAGAATTTGGATTCTAATGGACTTTTAGGTAGGAAACCGAGGAGAGACTGCAATGATGGTGACCCCGTTGCAAAGCTGCTTGTGTGCTGAAGAAGCAGAGCACTAGCTTTCCCTGCTGCTCCTTCTGCCGTGTGAGCAGATGCCACTGTTCATTCTGTGCTGACTGTGTTGCTGCGCAGCAGAGAGCAGCCTCTGGACTGATTCCATTCAAATGCTTTTCCTGTATGAATGTGAGCAGTGAAAGCAACGATGGAGGCACCAATGTAAAGGTGATTGTGTGCTGAACAGGTCCAGCACCAGCTTTCAATCCTGGCTCTTCTGCTGTGGGAGCAGAGGCCAAACGTTCGTGCTGTACTAACTGTGCTGCTGGGCAGCTGAGAGACACCACCTGAGAATTTGGATTCAAATGGACTTTTAGGTAGGAAACCGAGGAGAGACTGCAATGATGGTGACCCCGTTGCAAAGCTGCTTGTGTGCTGAAGAAGCAGAGCACTAGCTTTCCCTGCTGCTCCTTCTGCCGTGTGAGCAGATGCCACTCTTCATTCTGTGCTGTGTTGCTGCCAGCAGGGAGCAGGCTCTGGACGGATTCTAGTCAAATGCTTTTCCTGTATGAGTGTTAGCAGTGA
This sequence comes from Pezoporus flaviventris, assembly GCF_033815535.1. Lineage (NCBI taxonomy): Eukaryota > Metazoa > Chordata > Aves > Psittaciformes > Psittacidae > Pezoporus > Pezoporus flaviventris. Next base: position 12,465 of record NW_026893391.1, on the reverse strand, counting down.
AAGCACCGATGGAGGCACCAATGTAAATGGGATTGTGTGCTGAACAGGTCCAGCACCAGCTTTCAATCCTGGCTCTTCTGCTGTGGGAGCAGAGGCCAAACGTTCGTGCTGTACTAACTGTGCTGCTGGGCAGCTGAGCGACACCACCTGAGAATTCGGATTCAAATGGACTTTTAGGTATGAAACCGAGGAGAGACTGCAATGATGGTGACCCCGTTGCAAAGCTGCTTGTGTGCTGAAGAAGCAGAGCACTAGCTTTCCCTGCTGCTCCTTCTGCCGTGTGAGCAGATGCCACTGTTCATTCTGTGCTGACTGTGTTGCTGCGCAGCAGAGAGCAGCCTCTGGACTGATTCCATTCAAATGCTTTTCCTGTATGAATGTGAGCAGTGAAAGCAACGATGGAGGCACCAATGTAAAGGTGATTGTGTGCTGAACAGGTCCAGCACCAGCTTTCAATCCTGGCTCTTCTGCTGTGGGAGCAGAGGCCAAACGTTCGTGCTGTACTAACTGTGCTGCTGGGCAGCTGAGAGACACCACCTGAGAATTTGGATTCAAATGGACTTTCAGGTATGAAACCGAGGAGAGACTGCAATGATGGTGACCCCGTTGCAAAGCTGCTTGTGTGCTGAAGAGACACAGCACTAGCTTTCCCTGCCGGTCCTTCTGCCGTGTGAGCAGATGCCACTGTTCATTCTGTGCTGACTGTGTTGCTGCGCAGTAGAGAGCAGCTTCTGGACTGATTCCATTCAATTGCTTTTCCTGTATGAATGTGAGCAGTGAAAGCAACGATGGAGGCACCAATGTAAAGGTGATTGTGTGCTGAACAGGTCCAGCACCAGCTTTCAATCCTGGCTCTTCTGCTGTGGGAGCAGAGGCCAAACGTTCGTGCTGTACTAACTGTGCTGCTGGGCACCTGAATTCAAATGGACTTTTAGGTATGAAACCGAGGAGAGACTGCAATGATGGTGACCCCGTTGCAAAGCTGCTTGTGTGCTGAAGAAGCAGAGCACTAGCTTTCCCTGCTGCTCCTTCTGCCGTGTGAGCAGATGCCACTCTTCATTCTGTGCTGACTGTGTTGCTGCGCAGCAGAGAGCAGCCTCTGGACTGATTCCATTCAAATGCTTTTCCTGTATGAAAGTGAGCAGTGAAAGCAACGATGAATGCACCAATGTAAAAGGGATTGTGTGCTGAACAGGTCCAGCACCAGCTTTCAATCCTGGCTCTTCTGCTGTTGGAGCAGAGGCCAAACGTTCGTGCTGTACTCACTGTGCTGCTGGGCAGCTGAGAGACACCACCTGAGAATTTGGATTCAAATGGACTTTTAGGTATGAACCCGAGGAGAGACTGCAATGATGGTGACCCCGTTGCAAAGCTGCTTGTGTGCTGAAGAAGCAGAGCACTAGCTTTCCCTGCTGCTCCTTCTCCCGTGTGAGCAGATGCCACTGTTCATTCTGTGCTGTGTTGCTGCCAGCAGGGAGCAGGCTCTGGACGGATTCTATTCAAATGCTTTTCCTGTATGAGTGTTAGCAGTGAAAGCAACGATGGAGACACCAATGTAAAGGGGATTGTGTGCTGAACAGGTCCAGCACCAGCTTTCAATCCTGGCTCTTCTGCTGTGGGAGCAGAGGCCAAACGTTCGTGCTGTACTAACTGTGCTGCTGGGCAGCTGAGAGACACCACCTGAGAATTTGGATTCAAATGGACTTTTAGGTAGGAAACCGAGGAGAGACTGCAATGATGGTGACCCCGTTGCAAAGCTGCTTGTGTGCTGAAGAAGCAGAGCACTAGCTTTCCCTGCTGCTCCTTCTGCCGTGTGAGCAGATGCCACTGTTCATTCTGTGCTGACTGTGTTGCTGCGCAGCAGAGAGCAGCCTCTGGACTGATTCCATTCAAATGCTTTTCCTGTATGAATGTGAGCAGTGAAAGCAACGATGGAGGCACCAATGTAAAGGTGATTGTGTGCTGAACAGGTCCAGCACCAGCTTTCAATCCTGGCTCTTCTGCTGTGGGAGCAGAGGCCAAACGTTCGTGCTGTACTAACTGTGCTGCTGGGCAGCTGAGAGACACCACCTGAGAATTTGGATTCAAATGGACTTTTAGGTAGGAAACCGAGGAGAGACTGCAATGATGGTGACCCCGTTGCAAAGCTGCTTGTGTGCTGAAGAAGCAGAGCACTAGCTTTCCCTGCTGCTCCTTCGGCTGTGTGAGCAGATGCCACTGTTCATTCTGTGCTGACTGTGTTGCTGCGCAGCAGAGAGCAGGCTCTGGACTGATTCCATTCAAATGCTTTTCCTGTATGAATGTGAGCAGTGAAAGCAACGATGGAGGCACCAATGTAAAAGGGATTGTGTGCTGAACAGGTCCAGCACCAGCTTTCAATCCTGGCTCTTCTGCTGTGGGAGCAGAGGCCAAACGTTCGTGCTGTACTCACAGTGCTGCTGGGCAGCTGAGAGATACCACCTGAGAATTAGGATTCAAATGGACTTTTAGGTATGAAGCCGAGGAGAGACTGCAATGATGGTGACCCCGTTGCAAAGCTGCTTGTGTGCTGAAGAAGCAGAGCACTAGCTTTCCCTGCTGCTCCTTCTGCCGTGTGAGCAGAAGCCACTGTTCATTCTGTGCTGACTGTGTTGCTGCGCAGCAGAGAGCAGCCTCTGGACTGATTCCATTCAAATGCTTTTCCTGTATGAATGTGAGCAGTGAAAGCAACGATGGAGGCACCAATGTAAAGGTGATTGTGTGCTGAACAGGTCCAGCACCAGCTTTCAATCCTGGCTCTTCTGCTGTGGGAGCAGAGGCCAAACGTTCGTGCTGTACTAACTGTGCTTCTGGGCAGCTGAGAGACACCACCTGAGAATTTGGATTCAAATGGACTTTCAGGTATGAACCCGAGGAGAGACTGCAATGATGGTGACCCCGTTGCAAAGCTGCTTGTGTGCTGAAGAAGCAGAGCACTAGCTTTCCCTGCTGCTCCTTCTCCCGTGTGAGCAGATGCCACTGTTCATTCTGTGCTGTGTTGCTGCCAGCAGGGAGCAGGCTCTGGACGGATTCTATTCAAATGCTTTTCCTGTATGAGTGTTAGCAGTGAAAGCAACGATGGAGACACCAATGTAAAGGGGATTGTGTGCTGAACAGGTCCAGCACCAGCTTTCAATCCTGGCTCTTCTGCTGTGGGAGCAGAGGCCAAACGTTCGTGCTGTACTAACTGTGCTGCTGGGCAGCTGAGAGACACCACCTGAGAATTTGGATTCTAATGGACTTTTAGGTAGGAAACCGAGGAGAGACTGCAATGATGGTGACCCCGTTGCAAAGCTGCTTGTGTGCTGAAGAAGCAGAGCACTAGCTTTCCCTGCTGCTCCTTCTGCCGTGTGAGCAGATGCCACTCTTCATTCTGTGCTGACTGTGTTGCTGCGCAGCAGAGAGCAGCCTCTGGACTGATTCCATTCAAATGCTTTTCCTGTATGAATGTGAGCAGTGAAAGCAACGATGGAGGCACCAATGTAAAGGTGATTGTGTGCTGAACAGGTCCAGCACCAGCTTTCAATCCTGGCTCTTCTGCTGTGGGAGCAGAGGCCAAACGTTCGTGCTGTACTAACTGTGCTGCTGGGCACCTGAATTCAAATGGACTTTTAGGTATGAAACCGAGGAGAGACTGCAATGATGGTGACCCCGTTGCAAAGCTGCTTGTGTGCTGAAGAAGCAGAGCACTAGCTTTCCCTGCTGCTCCTTCTGCCGTGTGAGCAGATGCCACTCTTCATTCTGTGCTGACTGTGTTGCTGCGCAGCAGAGAGCAGCCTCTGGACTGATTCCATTCAAATGCTTTTCCTGTATGAAAGTGAGCAGTGAAAGCAACGATGAATGCACCAATGTAAAAGGGATTGTGTGCTGAACAGGTCCAGCACCAGCTTTCAATCCTGGCTCTTCTGCTGTGGGAGCAGAGGCCAAACGTTCGTGCTGTACTAACTGTGCTGCTGGGCAGCTGAGAGACACCACCTGAGAATTTGGATTCAAATGGACTTTTAGGTATGAACCCGAGGAGAGACTGCAATGATGGTGACCCCGTTGCAAAGCTGCTTGTGTGCTGAAGAAGCAGAGCACTAGCTTTCCCTGCTGCTCCTTCTGCCGTGTGAGCAGATGCCACTCTTCATTCTGTGCTGACTGTGTTGCTGCGCAGCAGGGAACAGGCTCTGGACGGATTCCATTCAAATGCTTTTCCTGTATGAAAGTGAGCAGTGAAAGCAACGATGGAGGCACCAATGTAAAGGGGATTGTGTGCTGAACAGGTCCAGCACCAGCTTTCAATCCTGGCTCTTCTGCTGTTGGAGCAGAGGCCAAACGTTCGTGCTGTACTAACTGTGCTGCTGGGCAGCTGAATTCAAATGGACTTTTAGGTATGAAACCGAGGAGAGACTGCAATGATGGTGACCCCGTTGCAAAGCTGCTTGTGTGCTGAAGAAGCAGAGCACTAGCTTTCCCTGCTGCTCCTTCTGCCGTGTGAGCAGATGCCACTGTTCATTCTGTGCTGTGTTGCTGCCAGCAGGGAGCAGGCTCTGGACGGATTCCATTCAAATGCTTTTCCTGTATGAGTGTTAGCAGTGAAAGCAACGATGGAGACACCAATGTAAAGGGGATTGTGTGCTGAACAGGTCCAGCACCAGCTTTCAATCCTGGCTCTTCTGCTGTGGGAGCAGAGGCCAAACGTTCGTGCTGTACTAACTGTGCTGCTGGGCACCTGAATTCAAATGGACTTTTAGGTATGAAACCGAGGAGAGACTGCAATGATGGTGACCCCGTTGCAAAGCTGCTTGTGTGCTGAAGAAGCAGAGCACTAGCTTTCCCTGCTGCTCCTTCTGCCGTGTGAGCAGATGCCACTCTTCATTCTGTGCTGACTGTGTTGCTGCGCAGCAGAGAGCAGCCTCTGGACTGATTCCATTCAAATGCTTTTCCTGTATGAAAGTGAGCAGTGAAAGCAACGATGAATGCACCAATGTAAAAGGGATTGTGTGCTGAACAGGTCCAGCACCAGCTTTCAATCCTGGCTCTTCTGCTGTGGGAGCAGAGGCCAAACGTTCGTGCTGTACTAACTGTGCTGCTGGGCAGCTGAGAGACACCACCTGAGAATTTGGATTCAAATGGACTTTTAGGTAGGAAACCGAGGAGAGACTGCAATGATGGTGACCCCGTTGCAAAGCTGCTTGTGTGCTGAAGAAGCAGAGCACTAGCTTTCCCTGCTGCTCCTTCTGCCGTGTGAGCAGATGCCACTCTTCATTCTGTGCTGACTGTGTTGCTGCGCAGCAGGGAACAGGCTCAGGACGGATTCCATTCAAATGCTTTTCCTGTATGAAAGTGAGCAGTGAAAGCAACGATGGAGGCACCAATGTAAAGGGGATTGTGTGCTGAACAGGTCCAGCACCAGCTTTCAATCCTGGCTCTTCTGCTGTTGGAGCAGAGGCCAAACGTTCGTGCTGTACTAACTGTGCTGCTGGGCAGCTGAATTCAAATGGACTTTTAGGTATGAAACCGAGGAGAGACTGCAATGATGGTGACCCCGTTGCAAAGCTGCTTGTGTGCTGAAGAAGCAGAGCACTAGCTTTCCCTGCTGCTCCTTCTGCCGTGTGAGCAGATGCCACTGTTCATTCTGTGCTGTGTTGCTGCCAGCAGGGAGCAGGCTCTGGACTGATTCCATTCAAATGCTTTTCCTGTATGAGTGTTAGCAGTGAAAGCAACGATGGAGACACCAATGTAAAGGGGATTGTGTGCTGAACAGGTCCAGCACCAGCTTTCAATCCTGGCTCTTCTGCTGTGGGAGCAGAGGCCAAACGTTCGTGCTGTACTAACTGTGCTGCTGGGCACCTGAATTCAAATGGACTTTTAGGTATGAAACCGAGGAGAGACTGCAATGATGGTGACCCCGTTGCAAAGCTGCTTGTGTGCTGAAGAAGCAGAGCACTAGCTTTCCCTGCTGCTCCTTCTGCCGTGTGAGCAGATGCCACTCTTCATTCTGTGCTGACTGTGTTGCTGCGCAGCAGAGAGCAGCCTCTGGACTGATTCCATTCAAATGCTTTTCCTGTATGAAAGTGAGCAGTGAAAGCAACGATGAATGCACCAATGTAAAAGGGATTGTGTACTGAATAGGTCCAGCACCAGCTTTCAATCCTGGCTCTTCTGCTGTTGGAGCAGAGGCCAAACGTTCCTGCTGTACTCACTGTGCTGCTGGGCAGCTGAGAGACACCACCTGAGAATTTGGATTCAAATGGACTTTTAGGTAGGAAACCGAGGAGAGACTGCAATGATGGTGACCCCGTTGCAAAGCTGCTTGTGTGCTGAAGAAGCAGAGCACTAGCTTTCCCTGCTGCTCCTTCTGCCGTGTGAGCAGATGCCACTGTTCATTCTGTGCTGTGTTGCTGCCAGCAGGGAACAGGCTCTGGACGGATTCTATTCAAATGCTTTTCCTGTATGAATGTGAGCAGTGAAAGCAACGATGGAGGCACCAATGTAAAGGTGATTGTGTGCTGAACAGGTCCAGCACCAGCTTTCAATCCTGGCTCTTCTGCTGTGGGAGCAGAGGCCAAACGTTCGTGCTGTACTAACTGTGCTGCTGGGCAGCTGAGAGACACCACCTGAGAATTTGGATTCAAATGGACTTTTAGGTAGGAAACCGAGGAGAGACTGCAATGATGGTGACCCCGTTGCAAAGCTGCTTGTGTGCTGAAGAAGCAGAGCACAAGCTTTCTTTGCTGCTCCTTCTGCCGTGTGAGCAGATGCCACTGTTCATTCTGTGCTGACTGTGTTGCTGCGCAGCAGAGAGCAGCCTCTGGACTGATTCCATTCAAATGCTTTTCCTGTATGAATGTGAGCAGTGAAAGCAACGATGGAGGCACCAATGTAAAGGTGATTGTGTGCTGAACAGGTCCAGCACCAGCTTTCAATCCTGGCTCTTCTGCTGTGGGAGCAGAGGCCAAACGTTCGTGCTGTACTAACTGTGCTGCTGGGCAGCTGAGAGACACCACCTGAGAATTCGGTTTCTAATGGACTTTTAGGTAGGAAACCGAGGAGAGACTGCAATGATGGTGACCCCGTTGCAAAGCTGCTTGTGTGCTGAAGAAGCAGAGCACTAGCTTTCCCTGCTGCTCCTTCTCCCGTGTGAGCAGATGCCACTGTTCATTCTGTGCTGACTGTGTTGCTGCGCAGCAGAGAGCAGCCTCTGGACTGTTTCCATTCAAATGCTTTTCCTGTATGAATGTGAGCAGTGAAAGCAATGATGGAGGCACCAATGTAAAGGTGATTGTGTGCTGAACAGGTCCAGCACCAGCTTTCAATCCTGGCTCTTCTGCTGTGGGAGCAGAGGCCAAACGTTCGTGCTGTACTAACTGTGCTGCTGGGCAGCTGAGAGACACCACCTGAGAATTTGGATTCAAATGGACTTTTAGGTAGGAAACCGAGGAGAGACTGCAATGATGGTGACCCCGTTGCAAAGCTGCTTGTGTGCTGAAGAAGCAGAGCACTAGCTTTCCCTGCTGCTCCTTCTGCCGTGTGAGCAGATGCCACTGTTCATTCTGTGCTGACTGTGTTGCTGCGCAGCAGAGAGCAGCCTCTGGACTGATTCCATTCAAATGCTTTTCCTGTATGAAAGTGAGCAGTGAAAGCAACGATGAATGCACCAATGTAAAAGGGATTGTGTGCTGAACAGGTCCAGCACCAGCTTTCAATCCTGGCTCTTCTGCTGTGGGAGCAGAGGCCAAACGTTCGTGCTGTACTAACTGTGCTGCTGGGCAGCTGAGAGACACCACCTGAGAATTTGGATTCAAATGGACTTTTAGGTATGAAACCGAGGAGAGACTGCAATGATGGTGACCCCGTTGCAAAACTGCTTGTGTGCTGAAGAAGCAGAGCACTAGCTTTCCCTGCTGCTCCTTCTCCCGTGTGAGCAGATGCCACTGTTCATTCTGTGCTGTGTTGCTGCCAGCAGGGAGCAGGCTCTGGACGGATTCTATTCAAATGCTTTTCCTGTATGAGTGTTAGCAGTGAAAGCAACGATGGAGACACCAATGTAAAGGGGATTGTGTGCTGAACAGGTCCAGCACCAGCTTTCAATCCTGGCTCTTCTGCTGTGGGAGAAGAGGCCAAACGTTCGTGCTCTACTAACTGTGCTGCTGGGCAGCTGAGAGACACCACCTGAGAATTTGGATTCTAATGGACTTTTAGGTAGGAAACCGAGGAGAGACTGCAATGATGGTGACCCCGTTGCAAAGCTGCTTGTGTGCTGAAGAAGCAGAGCACTAGCTTTCCCTGCTGCTCCTTCTGCCGTGTGAGCAGATGCCACTGTTCATTCTGTGCTGACTGTGTTGCTGCGCAGCAGAGAGCAGCCTCTGGACTGATTCCATTCAAATGCTTTTCCTGTATGAATGTGAGCAGTGAAAGCAACGATGAATGCACCAATGTAAAAGGGATTGTGTGCTGAACAGGTCCAGCACCAGCTTTCAATCCTGGCTCTTCTGCTGTGGGAGCAGAGGCCAAACGTTCGTGCTGTACTAACTGTGCTGCTGGGCAGCTGAGAGACACCACCTGAGAATTTGGATTCAAATGGACTTTTAGGTATGAACCCGAGGAGAGACTGCAATGATGGTGACCCCGTTGCAAAGCTGCTTGTGTGCTGAAGAAGCAGAGCACTAGCTTTCCCTGCTGCTCCTTCTGCCGTGTGAGCAGATGCCACTCTTCATTCTGTGCTGACTGTGTTGCTGCGCAGCAGGGAACAGGCTCTGGACGGATTCCATTCAAATGCTTTTCCTGTATGAAAGTGAGCAGTGAAAGCAACGATGGAGGCACCAATGTAAAGGGGATTGTGTGCTGAACAGGTCCAGCACCAGCTTTCAATCCTGGCTCTTCTGCTGTTGGAGCAGAGGCCAAACGTTCGTGCTGTACTAACTGTGCTGCTGGGCAGCTGAGAGACACCACCTGAGAATTTGGATTCAAATGGACTTTTAGGTAGGAAACCGAGGAGAGACTGCAATGATGGTGACCCCGTTGCAAAGCTGCTTGTGTGCTGAAGAAGCAGAGCACTAGCTTTCCCTGCTGCTCCTTCTGCCGTGTGAGCAGATGCCACTGTTCATTCTGTGCTGTGTTGCTGCCAGCAGGGAGCAGGCTCTGGACGGATTCCATTCAAATGCTTTTCCTGTATGAGTGTTAGCAGTGAAAGCAACGATGGAGACACCAATGTAAAGGGGATTGTGTGCTGAACAGGTCCAGCACCAGCTTTCAATCCTGGCTCTTCTGCTGTGGGAGCAGAGGCCAAACGTTCGTGCTGTACTAACTGTGCTGCTGGGCACCTGAATTCAAATGGACTTTTAGGTATGAAACCGAGGAGAGACTGCAATGATGGTGACCCCGTTGCAAAGCTGCTTGTGTGCTGAAGAAGCAGAGCACTAGCTTTCCCTGCTGCTCCTTCTGCCGTGTGAGCAGATGCCACTCTTCATTCTGTGCTGACTGTGTTGCTGCGCAGCAGAGAGCAGCCTCTGGACTGATTCCATTCAAATGCTTTTCCTGTATGAAAGTGAGCAGTGAAAGCAACGATGAATGCACCAATGTAAAAGGGATTGTGTGCTGAACAGGTCCAGCACCAGCTTTCAATCCTGGCTCTTCTGCTGTGGGAGCAGAGGCCAAACGTTCGTGCTGTACTAACTGTGCTGCTGGGCAGCTGAGAGACACCACCTGAGAATTTGGATTCAAATGGACTTTTAGGTATGAACCCGAGGAGAGACTGCAATGATGGTGACCCCGTTGCAAAGCTGCTTGTGTGCTGAAGAAGCAGAGCACTAGCTTTCCCTGCTGCTCCTTCTGCCGTGTGAGCAGATGCCACTCTTCATTCTGTGCTGACTGTGTTGCTGCGCAGCAGAGAGCAGCCTCTGGACTGATTCCATTCAAATGCTTTTCCTGTATGAAAGTGAGCAGTGAAAGCAACGATGAATGCACCAATGTAAAAGGGATTGTGTGCTGAACAGGTCCAGCACCAGCTTTCAATCCTGGCTCTTCTGCTGTGGGAGCAGAGGCCAAACGTTCGTGCTGTACTAACTGTGCTGCTGGGCAGCTGAGAGACACCACCTGAGAATTTGGATTCAAATGGACTTTTAGGTATGAACCCGAGGAGAGACTGCAATGATGGTGACCCCGTTGCAAAGCTGCTTGTGTGCTGAAGAAGCAGAGCACTAGCTTTCCCTGCTGCTCCTTCTGCCGTGTGAGCAGATGCCACTCTTCATTCTGTGCTGACTGTGTTGCTGCGCAGCAGGGAACAGGCTCTGGACGGATTCCATTCAAATGCTTTTCCTGTATGAAAGTGAGCAGTGAAAGCAACGATGGAGGCACCAATGTAAAGGGGATTGTGTGCTGAACAGGTCCAGCACCAGCTTTCAATCCTGGCTCTTCTGCTGTTGGAGCAGAGGCCAAACGTTCGTGCTGTACTAACTGTGCTGCTGGGCAGCTGAATTCAAATGGACTTTTAGGTATGAAACCGAGGAGAGACTGCAATGATGGTGACCCCGTTGCAAAGCTGCTTGTGTGCTGAAGAAGCAGAGCACTAGCTTTCCCTGCTGCTCCTTCTGCCGTGTGAGCAGATGCCACTGTTCATTCTGTGCTGTGTTGCTGCCAGCAGGGAGCAGGCTCTGGACGGATTCCATTCAAATGCTTTTCCTGTATGAGTGTTAGCAGTGAAAGCAACGATGGAGACACCAATGTAAAGGGGATTGTGTGCTGAACAGGTCCAGCACCAGCTTTCAATCCTGGCTCTTCTGCTGTGGGAGCAGAGGCCAAACGTTCGTGCTGTACTAACTGTGCTGCTGGGCACCTGAATTCAAATGGACTTTTAGGTATGAAACCGAGGAGAGACTGCAATGATGGTGACCCCGTTGCAAAGCTGCTTGTGTGCTGAAGAAGCAGAGCACTAGCTTTCCCTGCTGCTCCTTCTGCCGTGTGAGCAGATGCCACTCTTCATTCTGTGCTGACTGTGTTGCTGCGCAGCAGAGAGCAGCCTCTGGACTGATTCCATTCAAATGCTTTTCCTGTATGAAAGTGAGCAGTGAAAGCAACGATGAATGCACCAATGTAAAAGGGATTGTGTGCTGAACAGGTCCAGCACCAGCTTTCAATCCTGGCTCTTCTGCTGTGGGAGCAGAGGCCAAACGTTCGTGCTGTACTAACTGTGCTGCTGGGCAGCTGAGAGACACCACCTGAGAATTTGGATTCAAATGGACTTTTAGGTAGGAAACCGAGGAGAGACTGCAATGATGGTGACCCCGTTGCAAAGCTGCTTGTGTGCTGAAGAAGCAGAGCACTAGCTTTCCCTGCTGCTCCTTCTGCCGTGTGAGCAGATGCCACTCTTCATTCTGTGCTGACTGTGTTGCTGCGCAGCAGGGAACAGGCTCAGGACGGATTCCATTCAAATGCTTTTCCTGTATGAAAGTGAGCAGTGAAAGCAACGATGGAGGCACCAATGTAAAGGGGATTGTGTGCTGAACAGGTCCAGCACCAGCTTTCAATCCTGGCTCTTCTGCTGTTGGAGCAGAGGCCAAACGTTCGTGCTGTACTAACTGTGCTGCTGGGCAGCTGAATTCAAATGGACTTTTAGGTATGAAACCGAGAGAGACTGCAATGATGGTGACCCCGTTGCAAAGCTGCTTGTGTGCTGAAGAAGCAGAGCACTAGCTTTCCCTGCTGCTCCTTCTGCCGTGTGAGCAGATGCCACTGTTCATTCTGTGCTGTGTTGCTGCCAGCAGGGAGCAGGCTCTGGACGGATTCCATTCAAATGCTTTTCCTGTATGAGTGTTAGCAGTGAAAGCAACGATGGAGACACCAATGTAAAGGGGATTGTGTGCTGAACAGGTCCAGCACCAGCTTTCAATCCTGGCTCTTCTGCTGTGGGAGCAGAGGCCAAACGTTCGTGCTGTACTAACTGTGCTGCTGGGCACCTGAATTCAAATGGACTTTTAGGTATGAAACCGAGGAGAGACTGCAATGATGGTGACCCCGTTGCAAAGCTGCTTGTGTGCTGAAGAAGCAGAGCACTAGCTTTCCCTGCTGCTCCTTCTGCCGTGTGAGCAGATGCCACTCTTCATTCTGTGCTGACTGTGTTGCTGCGCAGCAGAGAGCAGCCTCTGGACTGATTCCATTCAAATGCTTTTCCTGTATGAAAGTGAGCAGTGAAAGCAACGATGAATGCACCAATGTAAAAGGGATTGTGTACTGAATAGGTCCAGCACCAGCTTTCAATCCTGGCTCTTCTGCTGTTGGAGCAGAGGCCAAACGTTCCTGCTGTACTCACTGTGCTGCTGGGCAGCTGAGAGACACCACCTGAGAATTTGGATTCAAATGGACTTTTAGGTAGGAAACCGAGGAGAGACTGCAATGATGGTGACCCCCGTTGCAAAGCTGCTTGTGTGCTGAAGAAGCAGAGCACTAGCTTTCCCTGCTGCTCCA
>NW_026893389.1:0-40241 GCF_033815535.1 Pezoporus flaviventris | reverse complement strand
TGGAGGAGAGGACCAGGACTGGTTCATCCCATCGCGGGGACCTGCCCCAGGGCATGGGGCAGCTGCAGCAGCAGCTCAACGGGCTCTCGGTGTGCGATGGCCACAGTTCAGAGGACATCCTGGTAAGGAGCGTGAGGGACGTGCTGGGAGGTCAGTGTGGGCACAGGACCTGGCCCGCGTGGTGGGGTGGAGATCCTGGGGGGCTCCTGGGTGGCAGTGGGGTGAGAGGGGCTTGGGCCAAGGGATGTAGGGCCAGGCCAGGGGGAATGGCTTTAACCTGCCCGAGGGGAGACTGAGCTGAGCTCTTAGGCAGAAGCTCTTCCCTGGGAGGGTGCTGAGGCGCTGGCACAGGGTGCCCAGAGAAGCTGTGGCTGCCCCATCCCTGGCAGTGCTCAAGGCCAGGTTGGACACAGGGGCTTGGAGCAAGCTGCTCCAGTGGAAGGGGTCCCTGCCCGTGGCAGGGGTTGGGGCTGGAGGAGCTTTGAGGTCCCTTCAACACAAACCAGGCTGGGATTCCATGGAAACAGACTGGTCCTGGAGCAAACCCATCCCTGTGCCAAAGCAAGAACTGGGAGACACAGCCACCACCTCCTCCTGTGTTTCCCCTTCAAAACCCACTCTGGGAGTAGATCCCTTGGAGCTGGCACTTGCTCAGCCCCATCCCCAGGTCTGTGAGGACACAAGGGCCACGTCACATCCATGGCACCATCCTCAGCACGCAGGTTCCTATGGAATGATGCTGGTGTGGGGGATCCCAGCGTTTGAACCCCTGATGATCCCTCTCCATCTTCTCTTCCAGAGCAAAAGCAACTTGAATCCAGATGCCAAGGAGTTTGTGCCTGGCGTGAAGTACTGAGCACCCCGGCAGGCTCTGGAAGGACTGTATCCCTGCTTTGGGAATGTGATGGGGATGGAGGGAGCGGAGCAGCCCCCAGCTGGACTCTGCACCGCGCGGAGCCGCTGCCACGTGGTGAATCTTCCTCTATGCTTCAGGTCCCTTCTTTCCCCCCTCCTGTTTTCTTTTTTACCTCCTCCTTTGTATCATTTATCACCTTTGGGGGCAGGTTTTGCTTCCCAGGACTCCTGGCCTTTAGGTCTATCCTGGAGCCCAGCACTTCCCTCTGCTTCCCAAGCCCATTTCCGCGTGCGCTCCAAACCCATCACCTTGTTTGAGTAGGATTCATAGGATCCCCCTGTACCCTCCCCAGAGGCAGCGAAGCCACCCCAGGGCCCACGCTGGCATTCCCTGCTCCCGGGACACGGGATTCCCTTGGCTGAAGGGAAGGGGAGGTGGGAGTGTGAATCCCAAACGCATCCCAGCCGCTCTCTGAACACTAACTCCTGCACTGCTTCATGGCTTGGGGGAGCTCTTAGGGAAGAGCAGAGCCATCCTTCCATCCCTCCTTCCATCCATCCCTCCTTCCATCCATCCCTCCTTCCATCCATCCCTCCTTCCATCCATCCCTCCTTCCATCCATCCCTCCTTCCATCCATCCCTCCTTCCATCCATCCCTCCTTCCATCCATCCCTCCTTCCATCCATCCAAGGGAAGGGCAGCTCCTGGAAAACACAGCTTCTCCTTAAAGATTCCCACCCCCGAGATCTGGAGCTTGTCCACAGGATGAGCTGCAGCTCTGGAGCATTTATACCTTGGAAGCAAATCCCAGCAAGACCAGGAGGGAGCTGGTGTGGAGCTGCTGCCCTGGGAGAACAGAGGGGTCCTCTGCAAGCCGAGTCTTGGAATGGTTTGGATTGGAAGAGATCTTAGAGCTCATCCCGTTTCCAGTTCCCCTCCTTCCCCTTGGGCAGGATCTGGTTGGGCTTCAGCTCCTCAACCACCACCCGGGTGCTCCTTTGGGAAGCCAGGGGCAGGAACCTGTATCCAGGGAACTCCAGAGCTCCCTGGGGAGGGATGACTCCGAGTTCTGGCTCCAGTAACCCAGGCAGGAGCTGCTGCTCCCCCGTGCGGGTCTCACCTCCCGGCTGATTCCAGCATTCCCTGGACTGCACAGGCCGTTAATGGAGCGGGATTAGGGATCCCTGTGGGATTTGAGGACATGGAAGCTAATGGCCTCTCCGCAGCCCTCAGCCTCGTTCAGCTCCATTAGCTCCTGGGGTTGCTGGACCGGAACTAAGAGCGAGCGGAGCTTTGAGCTGATGGAGCTCCGGCGCTCCATGGGTACCCCAGCTCCAGCCCTCATCCCCGCGGGGCTGCTGCCTGCCCGAGGAGCCTGCAGCAGCGGGTGCCCAGCTCCACCACAGGGGTGCTTTGGGCTGGCACAACGCTGGGCCTGCAGCGGGGATGGGATGGGTGCAGGGAAGGGCAGCCCCCGGCTGGGCTCTCTCCTGCAGCGCTAGCACAGATTCCCCCCACCCTTTCTCTGGTTTCTGTTTGGTTTCTGCTCAACCCCCTCCCCGTGCTGTACATTTGGGAAAGGCCTTGTTAGAAATAAACCTGTTTGGGAAGGGAGCAGAGCGCGGGTTCTGAGGTCCCTGTTCAGCTCCAGCTCCATTGGATGGGGTGGTCCTGGCCAGGAGCACACTGGAAAGGACAGCAGCAAGCACCGGCCCCATGGTCAGAGCCTCAGCACCAAGGACATGGAATGTAAGATGTGAAAGCCAGGGGAGATGGGACCTGGAGAGGGGCTTGGGACAAGGGCCTGTAGGGCCAGGCCAAGGGGAATGGCTTTAACCTGCCCGAGGGGAGACTGAGCTGAGCTCTTAGGCAGAAGCTCTTCCCTGGGAGGGTGCTGAGGCGCTGGCACAGGGTGCCCAGAGAAGCTGTGGCTGCCCCATCCCTGGCAGCGTTGGACACCGGGGCTTGGAGCAATCTGCTCCAGTGGAAGGCGTTGGGGCCGGCCCTCATCCCGATTCCATGTTCAATCCCAACAGCATCCTCCTTCCACTTGCCCCTGAGCGTCACCTCAGCCCCACAGCCACGGAGCCCATCCTCCTTGGGCACCGAAACAGGAACCCCGCTGCTCTGTTCTCCATCCTATCCTCCCCCAGCCCCACCGTGCCCATTCCCCCCCCCACTTCCCCATTTCCCTTTGGATGTTGCAACCGTTTTATTGCCCAAGCACCCCCTTCCCCGCCCGGGGGGGGTCACTGGAAGCTGTGGCTGTAGAAGACATCCACGTTGGCGGCACAGTCCAGGGGCAGAGCCGCTCCGATGCTGCGGGCGCCGAGCCGGGCCCCCCCCAGCGCCGAGGAGCGCTTCAGCTTCAGGAGGCTGAACCGGGAGAAGCCGCGTCCCGCAGCGCCCCCCCGCGCCTGGGTGAGCACCTGGATGAACCCTGAGGGGGGGGCACACGCGTTATGGGGGCAGCAGCACCCCCCACACACACACACCCCACCCCAGTGCATCCCCACTCACCCTCCTGCATCCTGTCCCAGCTCTTCCACACCGAGCCCACGCAGATGATGGGCAGCCCCAGCTCCCCCTGGAACAGGCTCTTTGGGGGGGTACAGAGGTGAGGGGTGGCACTGGACACCCCATTTCCCCCCCCTCCCCTTCAGGTCCCCCCCATGCTGCTCTCACCGTGTGCACCTTGGGCAGCACCGCGGCCACGTGCCGGGCCAGGACCGCCCCGGCCTGGTGGAAGAGGTGGCAGCAGAGCGGGTCCCCGGCCTGAGCGCCTGGGGATGGGGGGGCAATGGGGTGATGGGGGACACGGGACCCCCCCTCCATTGCTCTTCCCCCCCCCCCCCTTTATCCGTACCCTCCGCCAGCCTCTGGCAGAACCCTGCAAACTTGGCCTTCTGGAAGGAGCGGTAGAGATGGGGCAGGAGCCCCGTCCTGTCCTGGATCTGGGGGGGGTGATGGGGGTACACTGTGAAACACCCCCCCCCGGCACCCCCAAACACGGTGTGTGAACAGGACCCCCCAGCACGCAGACCAGAGCCCCCCGTGGACCCCTGGGACACAGCCAAGACCCCCCCCAAGCCCCTTGGGTCCCCAGGACCCAGCCCAGAGCCCCCCCCACCGACCCTGACCCCCAGCCTTAAGCCCCCCTGAACCCCATCACGCAGCCCAAAGCCCCCCAGATCCTGACACGCAGCTCAGAACCCCCAAAGGGCCCGGAGCATGGAGCCCCCCCCAGACCCCAGCACAGAGCCTGGAGCATCCCAAGACCCCCCAGGATCCAGCCCAGAGCCCCCAAGACCCCAGCACCCAGCTTGGAACCCACCAGGCCCCATGGGATGAAGCCCAAACCCCCCCTCAGGACCCTGTAACACAGCTGAGGACCCCCAGCACCTGGAAGTAGTCGAGCATGGCGTCCCTGACGTATCCCACGTCGTGGGGGGGCTCCTCCAGGTTGTCCATGCTGTCAAACACCACCTTGACCGCCCGGTGCGCGATCCAGAACGCTGCGGGGGGAGCCGGCCGTGGCTGAGACCCCCCACAACCACCACCACCATCATCATCGCCATCACCACCACCACCACCATCATCACCACCACCACCACCATCATCATTGCCATCACCACCACCACCATCACCACCACCACCACCATCATCATCGCCATCACCACCACCACCATCACCACCACCATCATCATCGCCATCACCACCACCACCACCATCATCACCACCACCACCACCATCATCATTGCCATCACCACCACCATCACCACCACCACCACCATCACCACCACCATCATCATCGCCATCACCACCACCACCACCACCACCACCACCATCACCATCACCACCATCACCATCACCATCACCATCACCACCACCACCATCACCATCATCATCACCATCACCACCACCACCACCATCACCACCACCACCACCATCACCACCATCACCACCACCATCACCACCACCACCACCATCATCACCATCACCACCATCACCATCACCACCACCACAACCACCATCACCACCACCACCACCATCATCACCATCACCACCATCACCATCACCATCACCACCACCACAACCACCATCACCACCACCACCACCATCATCACCATCACCACCATCACCATCACCACCACCACCATCACCACCATCACCACCACCATCACCATCACCACCACCACCATCACCACCACCACCACCACCACCACCACCACCACCACCATCATGTGCCCCCCCGGCCTCACCTGAGCCCTCATCCCCCATCATGTGGCCCCAGCCGCCGCAGCCGGTCTCCGACCCCATCGGGGTTGATGAGTTTGCAGTTGGAGCCGGTGCCCGAGATCAGGACGATGCCGCCTGCGAGGTCCAAGCCCATGGGGACCCCCATGTGTGCGTCCCCCCCCATGTCCCATTCCCCCCCCCGGCCCCGTCCCCCCCTACCGCGGTCGGTGGCGGTGGCCATGGCCCCCTCGGCATCGGTGGTGATGGAGAAGCTGCGGCTGAGGTGCGGGAAGCGCCGGTGCAGCTCCTCCAGCAGCTTCCCGATGGCGGCCTCCTGGTCCCCCCCGCTCAGGGACAGCCCCTGTGGGGCAGCGAGGGCCCGGTCACCGCGGGGTGGGGGGGACCCACGGAGGACCCATCCCCAGGGAGGGCACTGGGGGCTCTCACCAGTGAGAGGAGGGGGACGCGGGGGTCGGCCCCGGCCTTGCTCTTGGCCTCGCTGACCATGCGCTCGATGCGCAGCAGGCACTGCTCCGAGCCGATGAGCTGGGGAGGGCACGCGGTGAAACCCCCCCAGCCCAGCCCCGAGAGCCGTTCCCAGAGCCTATTGGAGACACGGGGGACACACCGAGACCCCAATCCCCATCCCTACATCTCATTGGAGACACTGACCTGAGAGATGGGGGGGACACACCGAGACCCCAATCCCCATCCCTACATCTCATTGGAGACACTGACCTGAGAGATGGGGGGGACACACCGAGACCCCAATCCCCATCCCTACATCTCATTGGAGACACTGACCTGAGAGACAGGGGGGGACACACCGAGACCCCAATCCCCATCCCTAGATCTCATTGGAGACACTGACCTGAGAGACAGGGGGGACACACCGAGACCCCAATCCCCATCCCCATCCCTACATCTCATTGGAGACACTGACCTGAGAGATGGGGGGGACACACCGAGACCCCAATCCCCATCCCTACATCTCATTGGAGACACTGACCTGAGAGATGGGGGGGACACACCGAGACCCCAATCCCCATCCCTAGATCTCATTGGAGACACTGACCTGAGAGACACGGGGGGGACACACCGAGACCCCAATCCCCATCCCTAGATCTCATTGGAGACACTGACCTGAGAGACATGGGGGGACACACCAAGACCCCCAATCCCCATCCCTAGATCTCATTGGAAACAATAACCTGAGACACAGGGGGGACACACTGAGCCCCCAGTCCCAATCCCAAACTCCATCCCTACATCTCATTGGATCTGATGAGCTGAGAGATAAAGGGAGGACACACTGAATCCCCCCCCCCAGTCCCAATCCTAGCCCCAAACTCCATCCCCAAAGCTGCTCAGAGCCAATGAGCTGAGACACAAGGGGGACACTGAACCCCCCCAAATCCCAATCCCAGCCCCAAACTCCATCCCCAGAGCATCACCCCCATCCATGAGCTGTCGGCAACATCCACCCCCTTCTCTGCTGGCTCCATCCCACCCGAGCACCCTGGGGGCACCCAGGGCCACCCCCCATTACCGTGTCCCCCCCCCCCGGGCTCACCCAGTGGTTGGTGCAGGGTCCCTCGGTCTCAGCCAGGATCCGGCCATCACCGGACACCACCACCACGGTGGAGTGGGTGCCCCCCCTGCAGAGGGGGGGACGCTGCCGGTATCACCCCTGCACCCCCCATTCCGGGGCGCAGGGGACCCTGCTGAGCCCCATCGCCCTGATCTGCACCCCCCAGGGGCCCCTGCGGCCCCCACACCAGCACCTGAGGATGCTGGGGGGGGGGGACGACGACATCAGGATGGGCCTGTGGGATTTGGGGTCCCTGGGGGTGCTGGGACCAGGATGCGGTCCCTGGAGGGGGCCCATGGATGGGGCGGGTGTGGGATTAGAACTGGGGCCCTGGGGGGGACGCTCCCCAGGACGGGGTCCCTGGTGTTGTGGGGGGGCGGAGCTCCTGACCCCCCCATCCCGCCCCATTGACCTCGGGCCCCGGCCTCATCCTGCACCGGGCATGAGGGGCGGACCCGGCTGTAGCCCCGCTCCCAGGGACCGGGTCAGGGGGGTATCGGATACAGGGGGACCCGGGCACGGGGGTACCGGGTACGGGGGATACCAGGGCAAGGGTGTATTGGATACGGGGGGTACCCGGGTACGAGGGTACAGGATATGGGGGGTACCCGGGCACGGGGTACCGGGCACGGGGTTACCGGGTACGGGGGGTACAGGGGTACTGGATATGGGGGTACCGGGGCACGGGGGTACCGGGGCACGGCGGGTACCAGGTACGGGGGTACCGGATACGGGGGGTACGGGGGCACCGGGCACGGAGGTACCGGGGTAGGGGGGTACGGGATACGGGGGGAACCCGGGCACGGGGTACAGGGCACGGGGTTACCGGGTACGGGGGGTACCGGGTACGGGTGGTACCGGATACGGGGGGTAGGGGCACGGGGGTACTGGATATGGGGGTACAGGGGTACTGGGGCACGGCGGGTACCGGGTACGGGTGGTACCGGATGCGGGGGTACCGGGGCACGGGGGTACCCGGGCACGGGGGTACCAGGTACGGGGGTACCGGATACAGAGGATACCGGGGCACGGGGGTACCGGGCACGGGGGTGCCGGATATGGGGGTGCCGGATATGGGGGTACCGGATATGGGGGTACCGGATACCGGGGTACCGGGCACGGGGGGGGCCCCGCCCGCGGCGCGGCCGCTCTCACCCCTCCACGCCACCGAACAGCGCCTCCATCGCGGCCGGGCCACGCCCCCCCGCCCAGGCCACGCCCCCATAGGCAACGCCCTTCCCCTCAGAGGACACGCCCGTTGGAGGCGGAGTCTCCCTTAAGCCACGCCCCCATCCTACCAGCTCCGCCTCTCCCCGCCTCCCCGGTCCTTGCCCCGCCCCTCCACCCGCCCCGGTCCTTGTGCCCGCCCTCCAGCATGGACCTTCTTTTCCCGTGGTCCCGGGGAGCCCCGGGGATGGGGGCGGGATAGGGATGGGGATGGGATGGGATGGGAATAGAGGTAGGGATGGGATAGGGATGGTGATAGAATGGAATGGAATGGGATAGGATGGGGATGGGGATGGAGGGAGGATACGGATGGGATGAGATGGGGATAGGGATGCGATGGGACAAGATGGGGATAGGATGATATGGGGATGGGGATGGGATGGGAAGAGATGGGGATGGGATGAGATAGGGATGGGATGGGGTGGGATGGAATGGAATGGAATGGGGATAGGGATGGGACGGGGTGGGATGGGATGGAATGGAATGGAGATAGGGATGGGATGAGGATGGGGATGGGATGAGATGGGGATAGGGATGGAATGGGAAGGGATGGGATTAAATGATGTGGGATGAGGATGGGGATAGGGGTGGGATGAGGATGGGGATGGGATGAGATGGGGGTAGGGATAGAATGGGATGGAATGGGAAGGGATGGGATGGGATGGGATTAGATGATGTGGGATGAGGATGGGGATAGGGGTGGGATGAGGATGGGGATGGGATGAGATGGGGGTAGGGATAGAATGGGATGGAATGGGAAGGGATGGGATGGGATGGGATTAGATGATGTGGGATGAGGATGGGGATAGGGGTGGGATGAGGATGGGGATGGGATGAGGATGGGGGCCGAGGTCTTGTTCTGGGGTGATGGGGGGGGGTAGAGAGGAGAGGGAGGGGTGGGAAGGTGGAGGCGTGGAGAGATAACAAGGATGGAGGGGGGAGGGGAGGGAGGAGGGAGGCAAAAAGGCAGGCGGGTGGATGGACACGGGGCAGGCAGGCAGGAAGGATGAGGGAGAAGGGAAGATGGATGCAGAGGATGATGGGGTGGATGGGTGGGTGGGTGGATGAATGGATGGATGGATGGATGGATGGATGGATGGATGGATGGATGGATGGATGATGGATGGATGGATGGATGATGGATGGTGGATGGATGGATGGATGGATGGATGGATGGATGGATGGATGGATGGATGATGGATGGATGGAGAGGATGGATGGATGATGGAGGGATGGATGGATGGATGGATGGATGGATGGATGGATGGATGGATGATGGATGGATGGATGATGGATGGATGGATGGATGATGGATGGTGGATGGATGGATGGATGGATGGATGGATGGATGGATGGATGGATGATGGATGGATGGAGAGGATGGATGGATGATGGAGGGATGGATGATGGATGGATGGATGGATGGATGGATGGATGGATGATGGATGGATGGATGGATGATGGATGGTGGATGGATGGATGGATGGATGATGGATGGATGGATGGATGATGGATGGTGGATGGATGGATGGATGGATGATGGATGGATGGATGGATGATGGATGGTGGATGGATGGATGGATGGATGGATGGATGGATGGATGGATGGATGATGGATGGATGGAGAGGATGGATGGATGATGGAGGGATGGATGATGGATGGAGAGGATGGATGGATGGATGGAGAGGATGGATGGATGATGGATGGATGGATGATGGATGGATGGATAAATGGATAAATGGAGGGATGGATGATGGATGGATGGATGGATGGATGGATGGATGGATAAATGGATAAATGGAGGGATGGATGATGGATGGATGGATGGATGGATGGATGGATGGATGGATGGATGGATGATGGATGGACAAACATACAATGGAGGTGAGGGCAGACAGGGCAGGAAGGAGGAGGTGAGAAAGGACCATAACACAATGGGGTGACAGGACAGAGATGGGCAGAGGTGTCCCCACGTGGGGCTGGTTCCCATGGCAGCACAGACCAGGCCACCCCACGCTCCCTGGTCCAGGGGTGCCTGGTGATGGTGACACCAACGGAGCCCAGGATCACCTTCCCCCCTCTTCATCCCCAGTCCTCGTAGGGCTCCCCTTTGCTTCGGAGCACCTGAAGCTGGGGGTACCCTCTGCCCCATCAGGGACCACCCTTCCCACGGCTGGGGGTGCCCCATGGCCATGGGGAGCTGCAGAGGGACCCATTGGGACAGGGCCCGTGACCACCCCAGCTCGGGGGGACAAAGATGCTCTGGGTCACCCGCATCCTTCCTGAGTGCTTACGGGGGGGGAGCCGGGGGGGGGGGGGCTGCATCTGGGACCCCCCAACACCAGCACAGGGGGCAGGGGCAGAGGGAGCCCCCATAGAGCCCCAAAGCGACCCAGAGGGGAGCGGCAGGGGAAGGGTTAAGCTGCGGGGGGGGGGGGGAGTGAGCAGCCCCCGAGCCCACCGCCCCTGTGCCCTCATTAGGGCCGGTGGCACCAGCCTGTCTGGGGACAGCACCGGGGCCAGGAGCCGCACGGGGCCCTGCTGTGTCCCATGGGATGGGAGAGCGAGGTCCCCATGGGCGCTGGGACACGGCGGGGTGATGCCGGCAGCATCCCAGCACCCAGCTCGGGGGTCCTCCCCAGGCCGTCCCCCCCTTGGTGGTGGCTCCATTGCCTTGGATCCAAGCAGGAAAAGCGATGGCATCGGCTGGAACCGGAGCCGGGGCGCATGGGAGGCGCTTGGGCTTGGGGTGAGACCCAGCCATTCCCACCCGGAGCATCCGCTGAGCCCTGCCACAGGCAGCCGGGAAGGGGGTGAGGGTGCTGGGAATGCTCCAGGACACCCTGATCCCATTGGACACACGTGGAGCACCCAGCCCTGGAGCTGCTGTGAGTCCTGGACACGCATGGGGTGGAGAATGGACATGGAAGCACGGGAGCATGGGATGATGCCGGCTTCATGAGCTTCACCACCCTGAGCATGCCATGGGCGCCGGGATCACCCGCTGCAGGACCCATGTGGGAGGCACTGGAGGCAGAGGAGGGATGAAATTCCCACCCTGGTGCCCGGGAATGGGTTTCTCCTGCTCTGCCGCCCACGGTGCCGCGCGGAAGCGCTGATCCTGGAAGGGATCTGATGTGTTCCGGGGCTCTGGATCCATCCCGCTGCCGGCCGTCGGGAATGGGAGCGGTGCTGAGCCGGCATGGAGGAGGCTGGTGAGCAGCGGGATGGGGTCGGGGGCTACAGGGGGGATGGAGCCTGCCCCACGGCTGGGAGACATTGGGATGGGGTCTGGGGTGACCTGGGAGCACCCATCCTGAGCTTCCGTCCCCATTGCCGTCCGGTGTGGCTCAGGACACGGCCACCCCAATGCCGTCGGCACCCAGCGCAGCGGAACAAGGCACGGGCCAGGACCTCATCCGTTTGTCCTTCCCGGTGCCCGGCTGCATCCCTCTGGATCCATAACCCCTCACCATTCCCAGAGTCCATCTGAGTGGTAGGTGCTGCTGCTTGCTCCTATGGAGCCCATTGTCTGTCTGTCCCTCCATCCGTCCCTCCATCCGTTCATCTCCTGTTCATCCATCCGTCCATCCATCCCTACATCCATCTCCTGTTCATCCCTCCATCCATCCATCCTTCCATTCATCCATCCATCATCCATCCATCCATTCCCCATCCATCCATCATCCATCCATCCATCCATCCATCCATCCATCCATCCATCCATCCATCTATCCATCATCCATCCATCATCCATCCATTCCCCATCCATCCATCATCCATCCATCCCTCCATCCATCCATCCATCATCCACCCATCCATCATCCATCCATCCATCATCCATCCATCCATCATCCATCCATCCATCCATCATCCATCCATCCATCCATCCATCCATCCATCCATCCATCATCCATCCATCCATCCATCCATCCATTCCCCATCCATCCCTCCATCCATCCATCCATCATCCATCCATCCATCATCCATCCATCCATCCATTCCCCATCCATCCCTCCATCCATCCATCCATCATCCACCCATCCATCATCCATCCATCCATCATCCATCCATCCATCCATCCATCCATCCATCCATTCCCCCATCCATCCCTCCATCCATCCATCCATCATCCATCCATCCATCATCCATCCATCCATCATCCATCCATCCATCCATCCATCCATCCATCCATCCATCATCCATCCATCCATCATCCATCCATCCATCCATCCATCCATCCATCCATCCATCATCCATCCATCCATCATCCATCCATCCATCCATTCCCCATCCATCCCTCCATCCATCCATCCATCATCCATCCATCCATCCATCCATCCATCCATCCATCCATTCCCCATCCATCCATCCATCCATCCATCCATCCATCCATCATCCATCCATCCATCATCCATCCATCCATCCATCCATCCATCCATCCATCCATCATCCATCCATCCATCATCCATCCATCCATCATCCATCCATCCATCCATCCATCCATCCATCCATCCATCATCCATCCATCCATCCATCCATCCATCCATCCATCCATCATCCATCCATCCATCATCCATCCATCCATCCATCCATCCATCCATCCATCATCCATCCATCCATCATCCATCCATCCATCATCCATCCATCCATCCATCCATTCCCCATCCATCCCCCATCCATCCCCCCTCCATTTCTCCAGCCCCCCCCCCCCCCCCCCCCTGCTCAGCCCGGGCTGTCTCAGGCTGCTCCCACCCTAATCCCTGTCCCCATTCCCATTGGAAGGGGACTGTTGGTGGAATTTTGGCCCCCAGCTCTGCCACCTTCCAGTCCAGCCAGGTGCCTGCGGAGGGGATGGGGAGGTGGCAGAGGGGCTATGGGGGGACACGGGGACACAGCACAGGGGGGGGCTGTGGTCCCCGGGACCTCCCCACCTTATCTCCATGCTGGTGGTGATGGCTTCCCCCATCCAGATCCAACCAGGATGAGAGGGATGGGGATGGGGATGGGGCTGGAAATGGGGATGGGGATGTGGATGGGAAAGGGGATGGGGATGGAAATGGGGATAGGGATGGGAAAGGGGATGGAAATGGGGATAGGGATGGGAAAGGGAATGGGGATGGGGATGGAAATGGGGATGGGGATTGGGATGGGGACAGATCCTGTCTCCCCCAGGCACCCTCCCCTTCAGGTTCCCATCCCCATCCCCAACCCCTTCCAGCTGCTTTTGCTGACTCAGCAATTCCCAGCCCCCCCTTCCCCTCCATTCCCTCCTCTCCCCCATTACCGGGGGGGGGCTCAGCACATTAACAGGGGCAGAGCCCACCCCCAGTGCCGTTACCTCTGCACAGGGATGGGGGGGGATCCCCCAGGACGGGGCCCCCCTGCGGCCCCCCTTTATCCCATCCCAGCCCCCCTTTGGGTGCCTTTACCCCCCCCCCCCGTGCCTCAGTTTCCCCACGTGTGTCCATAGCCCCACACGTGTGGGGCTGCACGTGGCAGGGCCGCGGTGCTGGTGCCCCCCCCTCCCTGTGGGTCCGCATTCCATGGATTGCATTCCAGGGCACTGAGGGAGCCGGGGGCACCGTGGGGCTGGCACCTGGGGGTCCCATGGGGCTTGGGGGGGGGGGGGGGGGGGGGTAGAACCGGTGCATCCCCAAACCCCTGCATCCATGGGGATGCGCTGGGAATGGGGGTGGACCCGCGGATGAGGTCTCGGGGGGGATGCTGGGGTGTCCACCCCGATGGGTGCGGGGGCGGGTCTGAGCCATAGCAGCCATCAGAGAATCCCCAACCGTAGCACGGAGCCTCCGGGTGCCCTCAGGGGCCTCCAAGCCCGGCGCTAAGCGGGATCAGGCAGCTCCCGGCCCCGGGAATCCCTGCAGGGGGCAAGCGGAGCTCCCGGCCCCCAGGGACAGGGACTGGGGGGTCATGGGGGGCCCTCGTTCCCACCCCCTCCTGTGTCCCTGTATCCCTTTATCCCTGTGTCCCTGTGTCCCTGTGTCCCTGTGTCCCTGTGTCCCTGTATCCCTTTATCCCTGTGTCCCTGTATCCCTGTGTCCCTGTGTCCCTGTATCCCTGTGTCCCTGTGTCCCTGTATCCCTGTGTCCCTGTGTCCCTGTGTCCCTGTGTCCCTGTATCCCTTTATCCCTGTGTCCCTGTATCCCTGTGTCCCTGTATCCCTGTATCCCTGTGTCCCTGTATCCCTGTGTCCCTGTATCCCTGTATCCCTGTGTCCCTGTGTCCCTTTATCCCTGTGTCCCTGTATCCCTGTGTCCCTGTGTCCCTGTATCCCTGTGTCCCTGTGTCCCTTTATCCCTGTATCCCTGTATCCCTGTATCCCTTTATCCCTGTATCCCTGTGTCCCTTTATCCCTGTATCCCTGTGTCCCTGTGTCCCTTTATCCCTGTATCCCTGTATCCCTGTATCCCTTTATCCCTGTATCCCTGTGTCCCTTTATCCCTGTGTCCCTGTATCCCTGTGTCCCTGTGTCCCTTTATCCCTGTATCCCTGTATCCCTGTATCCCTTTATCCCTGTATCCCTGTGTCCCTTTATCCCTGTATCCCTGTGTCCCTGTGTCCCTGTGTCCCTTTATCCCTGTGTCCCTGTGTCCCTGTGTCCCTGTATCCCTGTATCCCTGTGTTCCTGTGTCCCTGTGTCCCTGTGTCCCTGTGTCCCGGTGTCCCTGTATCCCTTTATCCCTGTGTCCCTGTATCCCTGTGTCCCTGTGTCCCTGTGTCCTTGCCATGGATCCACCCATGGTCCCGCCACCTCTTGTGCCCCCATGGGATCCCTCCATGGGCTGGGGACCTTGGGGCACTGCATGGGGCCGGTGTGGGGCAGGGGCATGGGGGGGGCTCTTGTGCCACCCCATGGGGATGTGTTGGGCTCCTCCAGCACCTCATGGGCTCCCCTAGAGCCCAATGGAGAAGTGAGGAGCTCCTCTGCAGCCCCATGGGATGCACTGAGCTCCCCTAGAACCCCATAGGGATCCCTTTGGCTCCTCTACCACCCTATAGGGACACACTGAGCTCCCCTAGAACCCCATAGGGATCCCTTTGGCTCCTCTACCACCCTATAGGGACACACTGGGCTCCCCTAGAACCCCATAGGGATCCCTTTGGCTCCTCTACTGCCCTATAGGGACACACTGAGCTCCCCTAGAACCCCATAGGGATCCCTTTGGCTCCTCTACTGCCCTATAGGGACACACTGAGCTCCCCTAGAACCCCATAGGGATCCCTTTGGCTCCTCTACTGCCCTATAGGGACACACTGAGCTCCCCTAGAACCCCATAGGGATCCCTTTGGCTCCTCTACCACCCCATGGGGACACACTGGGCTCCCCTAGAACCCCATAGGGATCCCTTTGGCTCCTCTACCACCCTATAGGGACACACTGGGCTCCCCTAGAACCCCATAGGGATCCCTTTGGCTCCTCTACCACCCTATAGGGACACACTGAGCTCCCCTAGAACCCCATAGGGATCCCTTTGGCTCCTCTGCCACCCTATAGGGACACACTGAGCTCCCCTAGAACCCCATAGGGATCCCTTTGGCTCCTCTACCACCCTATAGGGACACACTGAGCTCCCCTAGAACCCCATAGGGATCCCTTTGGCTCCTCTGCCACCCTATAGGGACACACTGAGCTCCCCTAGAACCCCATAGGGATCCCTTTGGCTCCTCTACCACCCTATAGGGACACACTGAGCTCCCCTAGAACCCCATAGGGATCCCTTTGGCTCCTCTACCGCCCTATAGGGACACACTGAGCTCCCCTAGAACCCCATAGGGATCCCTTTGGCTCCTCTACTGCCCTATAGGGACACACTGGGCTCCCCTAGAACCCCATAGGGATCCCTTTGGCTCCTCTGCAGCCCCATGGGATGCACTGGGCTCCCCTAGAACCCCATAGGGATCCCTTTGGCTCCTCTACTGCCCTATAGGGACACACTGAGCTCCCCTAGAACCCCATAGGGATCCCTTTGGCTCCTCTACCACCCCATGGGGACACACTGGGCTCCCCTAGAACCCCATAGGGATCCCTTTGGCTCCCCTAGAACCCCATAGGGATCCCCCGTACCTCCCCACGGGCACACGCCGGGCACAGCAGCCCCGCCCCACAGCGCTATGGGTCCCGTCCCGTCCCGCCCGCTGCTCCATTGCCCCCATTCCCTGCATCCCCCCCCTCCCCCCTCCCCCGGGCACCTCACCGGGGGGTGCCCCCCCCCCCTCCCCCCCCTCCCCCCAGGCTCGTGCACGGTTGACCGGAGCGTGACCCCGCGCGGCCGCTGTCAGTGCGCATCAGCCCCGGGATGCAGGAGCGCGGCCCCTCCCCCCCCCGCCCCTCCCCCCGCTTCCTGCCTGACCCGGGGGGGGGGAGGGGAGGGCAAAAGGTAGCGATGGGGGTGGGGCAGAGCCACGCGGGGGGGAGGGGGGGGGATTCCAGCCGTGGGGATGCGCAAAGCGGCATCGATGGGGATGAATGGGGGGGGTCACAGCCGGGGGGAGGGGGAGGGGATGGGGGGGGAAAGCTCATCCATGGGGGTGCGCAGGGCTTAGGGGCAACGTCCGTCCATGGGGATGTGTGGGATCTAGGGGGCAGCATCCATCCATGGGGATGTGTGGGATTTGGGGGGGCAGCATCCATCCATGGGGATGTGTGGGATTTGGGGGGGCAGCATCCATCCATGGGGATGTGTGGGATCTAGGGGGCAGCATCCATCCATGGGGATGTGTGGGATTTGGGGGGGCAGCATCCATCCATGGGGATGTGTGGGATTTGGGGGGCAGCATCCATCCATGGGGATGTGTGGGATTTGGGGGCAGCATCCATCCATGGGGATGTGTGGGATTTGGGGGGCAGCATCCATCCATGGGGATGTGTGGGATTTGGGGGGCAGCGTCCGTCCATGGGGATGTGTGGGATTTGGGGGCAACATCCATCCATGGGGTGTGTGGGATCTAGGGGGCAGCATCCATCCATGGGGATGTGTGGGATTTGGGGGCAACATCCATCCATGGGGATGTGTGGGATTTGGGGGCAGCATCCATCCATGGGGATGTGTGGGATTTGGGGGGCAAAATCCCATCCATGGGGATGTGTGGGATTTGGGGGCAACATCCATCCATGGGGATGTGTGGGATTTGGGGGCAACATCCATCCATGGGGATGTGTGGGATTTGGGGGCAACATCCATCCATGGGGATGTGTGGGATCTAGGGGGCAACATCCATCCATGGGGATGTGTGGGATTTGGGGGGCAAAATCCCATCCATGGGGATGCTCAGAGCTTAGGATCAACATCTATCTATGGGGATGTGTGGGATTTCGGGGGCAAAATCCCACCCATGGGAATGTGTGAGATTTGGGGGTTAAATCCCATTCATAGGGATACAAGGAATTTGAGGGCAAAATGCTGTCCAGGGGGATGTGGGGATTCCAGGGGCAAAATCCCATCCATGGGGATGCTCAGGTTTGAGAGGGAGAGGTGGGGAAAACCCCATCGATGGGGATGTATGGGGCTTGGGAGGGCACAAAAACCCATCCATGGGGATGCTCAGGGCTTAGGGGCAACTTCCATCTATGGGGATGTGTGGGATTTCGGGGGCAAAATCCCATCCATGGGGATGTATGGGGCTTGGGAGGGCACAAAACCCCATCGATGGGGATGTATGGGGCTTGGGAAGGCACAAAACCCCATCGATGGGGATGTATGGGGCTTGGGAAGGCACAAAACCCCATCGATGGGGATGTATGGGGCTTGGGAAGGCACAAAACCCCATCGATGGGGATGTATGGGGCTTGGGAAGGCACAAAACCCCATCGATGGGGATGTATGGGGCTTGGGAAGGCACAAAACCCCATCGATGGGGATGTATGGGGCTTGGGAGGGCACAAAACCCCATCGATGGGGATGTATGGGGCTTGGGAGGGCACAAAACCCCATCGATGGGGATGTATGGGGCTTGGGAAGGCACAAAACCCCATCGATGGGGATGTATGGGGCTTGGGAAGGCACAAAACCCCATCGATGGGGATGTATGGGGCTTGGGAGGGCACAAAACCCCATCGATGGGGATGTATGGGGCTTGGGAAGGCACAAAACCCCATCGATGGGGATGTATGGGGCTTGGGAAGGCACAAAACCCCATCGATGGGGATGTATGGGGCTTGGGAAGGCACAAAACCCCATCGATGGGGATGTATGGGGCTTGGGAGGGCACAAAACCCCATCGATGGGGATGTATGGGGCTTGGGAAGGCACAAAACCCCATCGATGGGGACGTTCAGTGTTGGGGGCACAAACCCCTCCCCATGCAGATGCAGGGGGCTGAGGGGTGTCAGGCAGGATCCATGGAGGGGACCCTTCCCTCTGGTCCCTAAGGATGCAGAGGGGCTGGCGGGGAGCAAGACCTGGGATGTTGCGGGGTGAATCGGGATGCTCCGTTCCATGGGAGCGGGGAGGTGGGAAAGGAGGCGGGCGAAGGGGCGGCGGAGCCGGTGGCTCCCGGTGCCCCCCGGCGTTAACCTCGCCTCGGTGCCCCGGAGCCGCTTTGGGGCTGGGAAACAGGGAAAGGTGGGGAAAAACCACCCCGAAAATGGCCCCGGGGACAGCGCGGGGCCACGGGCGCTGCGGCGCAAGGAGGGGACCAAAGCCATCAGTGGGGAGCACCCCAAGCTGCATCCGGCACCCTCTGGTCCTCAGCGTGGGGAGGGCGCCCCAGTGAGCATCCCCCGGGGATGCGGGCGCCGGGATGGGGGCATCGCGGCACAGGGGAGAGGGGTGATGGGGATGCTGTGCTTGGGGTGCAGCCTGGTTGTTCCGGGGTGTTAGGGGTGCAGGGGTAAGGAGCAGGCTTGGGATGCTCAGGGTGCTTGGGACGCTCAGGGTGCTTGGGATGCTCAGGGTGCTTGGGACGCTCAGGGTGCTTGGGATGCTCAGGGTGCTTGGGGTGCCTGGACACCCTGGGGTACTCAGGGTGCTGGGGTGCTTGGGGTGCCCAGAATGCCTGAGAAACTTGGGGTGCATGGTGAAGCCAGGGATGCACGGATAACCTGGAGTGCTTGGGGTGCTCGGGGTGCCCAGGATGCTTGGAGTGCCTGAGGAAATTGGGGTGCATAGGGTGCCCAGGGTGTTTTGGGTACTTGGGATGCGTGGGGTACCTGGGGTACTTGGGGTGCATGAGGTGCCTGAGGTACTTGGGGTGCTCAGGGTGCCCAAGGTACCCAGGGAGCTCGGGGTATCGGGGGTGCCTGGGGTGCTCAGGGTGCTTGGGATGCTTGGGGCACCAGGGATGCTCATGGGTGCCCAGAGTGCTTGGGATTCTCGGGGGGTACTTGAGGTTCTTGGGGTACCCAGGATGCAGGGGGTGCATGGGGCATTTGGGGTACCTGGGATGCTCAGGGGATGCTGGGGGGACGGGGACGGGACTTGGGGTGCTCAGGGCTCTCGGGATGCTCAAGGTGCCCGTGTTTCTTGGGGTGCCAGACCCCCCGGCAGCATGAAGGGGTGCTGATGCTCACATCGGGGTGCCAAAGGCAAAACAGCCCCCGCTTAACCCACTCCTTGCTCCAGCCGCAGCCTCCCCCGGGCTGGGCAGGAGCCACATCAGCAGCTCCGCAGAGGGGAGGGAAGGGATTCACAGGGAAAAGGGGAATCCTCGGGGCAGGGGGCACGGAGGGGAAGGCCCCACCGCGGGCTCTGCCACCACCTCCCGGCACGAACCCGCTAATCCGGACCTTCCTCTCCCGAGGAGCTTCCCGATGGATGGCAGCGAATGTTCCTCACCTGATGCTTCCAGGACCGGCTGGAATCCGGCTCCTCCCAGCAGATCCCAGGGGCTGGGGGGGCCCAGGGGCCCAGGTTGCAGCCACAGCCCACGAGAGAGCAGCCTGACCCGAGCTGCAGGAGAATGGGGCAGGAGGATGGGGCAGGAGCATGGGGCAGGAGGATGGGGCAGGATGGAGGCAGGATGGGGCAGGAGCATGGGGCAGGATGGGGCAGGATGGGGCAGGATGGGGCAGGAGCATGGGGCAGGATGGGGCAGGATGGGGCAGGATGGGGCAGGAGAATGGGGGCAGGAGCATGGGGCAGGATGGAGCAGGATGGGGCAGGAGCATGGGGCAGGAGGATGGAGGCAGGAGGATGGGGCAGGAGGATGGGGCAGGATGGGGCAGGAGCATGGGGCAGGAGGATGGGGCAGGAGGATGGGGCAGGATGGGGCAGGATGGGGCAGGAGGATGGGGGAGGATGGGGCAGGAGGATGGGGCAGGATGGGGCAGGAGCATGGGGCAGGAGGATGGAGGCAGGAGGATGAGGCAGGAGGATGGGGCAGGATGGGGCAGGAGGATGGGGCAGGATGGAGGCAGGAGGATGGGGCAGGATGGGGCAGGAGGATGGGGCAGGATGGGGCAGGAGAATGGGGGCAGGAGCATGGGGCAGGATGGAGCAGGATGGGGCAGGAGCATGGGGCAGGAGGATGGAGGCAGGAGGATGGGGCAGGAGGATGGGGCAGGATGGGGCAGGATGGGGCAGGAGGATGGGGGAGGATGGGGCAGGAGGATGGGGCAGGATGGGGCAGGAGCATGGGGCAGGAGGATGGAGGCAGGAGGATGAGGCAGGAGGATGGGGCAGGATGGGGCAGGAGGATGGGGCAGGATGGGGCAGGAGAATGGGGCTGGTCCAGGGATGCTCCGCACGCAGCGGGGCACTGACGGGAGAGGGGCACAGAAGGGGCTTCCCGAGGGGGCACCCCCCTGCACGCACCCCCCGGCACCCACATGCGGGCACCCAGCGGCACCGTCCCGCAGCCCCTCTACCCCTGCAGCACCCCCAGGGGTGGATCGGGGGGGTCCCGGCTGCAGCCCCCCCGGGCCAGGGAGGCAGGAGGGATGCAGGGGGGATATAGAGGGATGTAGGGGGGATGCAGGGGGGTGCTGGGGGGTGCTTGGGGGTGCTGGGGGGTGCTGGGGGGATATAGATGGACGTAGAGGGGATGCAGGGGGGTGCTGGGGGGTCCTGGGGGGTGCAGGGCAGATATAGGGGACGCAGAAGGGACACAAGGGAGCAGGGAGCTGCCTGAGGGATGCAAAGGGTGCTCCAGGGTGGCCGGAGGGATGCAGGGCAGATGTAGGGGGTTGCGGGGGGGGCGCAGGAAGGACAGAGGGGGTGCAAAAGGGATGCAGGGGGGTGCAGAGGGGGTGCAAAAGGGATGCAGGGGGGTGCAGAGGGGGTGCAAAAGGGATGCAGGGGGGTGCAGGGAGGACGCAGGGGGATGTGGGAGATGCAAGAGGGACACAGGAGGGAGGAATGGGGGTGCGGGGGGTGCAGGGGGGGTACAGGAGGGATGCAGGGGTCACACGGGGGGGTGCAGAGGTCACAGAGGAGGGATGCAGGGGGGGGACAGGAGGGATGCAGGGGTCACACAGGGGTGCAGGGGGGGTGCAGGGCTCATTCAGGGGGTGCAGGGGGGGGTGCAGGGGTCACACAGGGGTGCAGGGGGGGTGCAGGGCTCATTCAGGGGGTGCAGGGGGGGTGCAGGGGTCACACGGGGGTGCAGGGGGGTGCAGGGGTCACTCAGGGGTGCAGGGGGGTGCAGGGGTCACTCAGGGGGGGTGCAGGGGGCTGCAGGGGTCACACGGGGTGCAGGGGGGTGCAGGGCTCACTCAGGGGGGGTGCAGGGGGGATGCAGGGGTCACACAGGGGGTGCAGGGGTCACACAGGGGGTACGGGGGGGTGCAGGGGGTGCAGGGGGGTGCAGGGGTCACGCAGGGGGTGCAGGGGGGGTGCAGGGGGTGCCAGGGCCGGGCTGCGCTGCCCCCTCCCCGCAGTCCCAGGCAGGGGGGGTTGAACCAGCACAAAGAGCCCCACAGAGCCCAACCCCCCCCCGCTGGGCCGCCCCCAGTGGGGATACCGGCACCGGCGGGGGAGGTGCACCCAGTGCAGCCCAGTAACACCCAGTGCAGCCCAGTGTATCCCAGTGTACCCCAGTACAGCCCAGTACAGCCCAGTGTACCCCAGTACAGCCCAGGAACACCCAGTGCAGCCCAGTGTATCCCAGTGTACCCCAGTACAGCCCAGGAACACCCAGTGCAGCCCAGTGTACCCCAGTGCAGCCCAGTGTACCCCAGTACAGCCCAGGAACACCCAGTACAGCCCAGTGTACCCCAGTGCAGCCCAGTGTACCCCAGTACAGCCCAGTGTATCCCAGTACAGCCCAGTGTATCCCAATACAGCCCAGTGTACCCCAGTGCAGCCCAGTGTACCCCAGTACAGCCCAGCGCAGCCCAGTACAGCCCAGTGTACCCCAGTAGAGTGCAGTGTATCCCAATACAGCCCAGTGTACCCCAGTACAGCCCAGTGTATCCCAGTACAGCCCAGTGTATCCCAGTGCAGCCCAGTGTATCCCAATACAGCCCAGTGTACCCCAGTGCAGCCCAGTGTATCCCAGTACAGCCCAGTGTATCCCAGTGCAGCCCAGTGTATCCCAATACAGCCCAGTGTACCCCAGTAGAGTGCAGTGTATCCCAATACAGCCCAGTGTACCCCAGTACAGCCCAGTGTATCCCAGTACAGCCCAGTGTATCCCAGTGCAGCCCCGTGTACCCCAGTAGAGTGCAGTGTATCCCAATACAGCCCAGTGTACCCCAGTACAGCCCAGTGTATCCCAGTACAGCCCACTGTATCCCAGTACAGCCCAGTGTATCCCAGTGCAGCCCAGTGTATCCCAGTACAGCCCAGTGTATCCCAATACAGCCCAGTGTACCCCAGTGCAGCCCAGTGTACCCCAGTACAGCCCAGCGCAGCCCAGTACAGCCCAGTGTACCCCAGTAGAGTGCAGTGTATCCCAATACAGCCCAGTGTACCCCAGTACAGCCCAGTGTATCCCAGTACAGCCCAGTGTATCCCAGTGCAGCCCCGTGTACCCCAGTAGAGTGCAGTGTATCCCAATACAGCCCAGTGTACCCCAGTGCAGCCCAGTGTATCCCAGTACAGCCCAGTGTATCCCAATACAGCCCAGTGTATCCCAGTACAGCCCAGTGTATCCCAATACAGCCCAGTGTATCCCAGTACAGCCCAGTGTATCCCAGTACAGCCCAGTGTACCCCAGTACAGCCCAGTGTATCCCAATACAGCCCAGTGTACCCCAGTAGAGTGCAGTGTATCCCAATACAGCCCAGTGTATCCTAGTAGAGTGCAGTGTATCCCAATACAGCCCAGTGTACCCCAGTAGAGTGCAGTGTATCCCAATACAGCCCAGTGTACCCCAGTACAGCCCAGTGTACCCCAGTACAGCCCAGTGTACCCCAGTAGAGTGCAGTGTATCCCAATACAGCCCAGTGTACCCCAGTGCAGCCCGGTAACACCCAGTGTCTCCCCGGTGACGCCCAGTGTCTCCCAGTCCCTAGGGAGCAGGGGATCCCTGTACGTGTGCCGTGTCTCCCTAGGGGCGCAGGGGTCCCCACACGGGTGTTGGGGTCCCCAGGGCCCCCCTGTGGCTCCTGTGTCCCTGTAGGGGTTGTGGGGCCCTATAGGGGTAAAAGGGGTCTCTATATGAGCCCAGGGGTCCCTTTACCGCCTCAGGGGTGCATGGGTGCAGAAGGGGTCCCTAGGGATGGGGGAGCTGCGTGGCTGGACAAAGGGATCCTATTGCGGCGCCGAGGACCCCATAGAGCTGTATGAGGTGTCCCTATACACATGGAGGGGTCCCTATATGGGTGCAGGGGGTCCCTACACAGGTTGGGGGGGGTCATTACAGAGATTTGGGGGTCCCTTAAGGCTTGGGCCGTCTTTTTATGGTTTTGGGTCCCTGAATAGTTTTGAGGTGTCCCTGTATGGTAGGGGGGGGGGTCCCTATGTAGTTGGGGTCCCTGTAAGTTTTGGGGGGGGGGGGTGTCTTTGTATGGCTTCAGGGGCTC
This sequence comes from Pezoporus flaviventris, assembly GCF_033815535.1. Lineage (NCBI taxonomy): Eukaryota > Metazoa > Chordata > Aves > Psittaciformes > Psittacidae > Pezoporus > Pezoporus flaviventris. The sequence continues at coordinate 16,402 of NW_026893389.1, read as the reverse complement.
TCTGAACTGTTTCATTGGGGTCCCCATGTGTGTTTGGGGGTCCGTGTGCAGTCGGGGTGTCCCTGTGTGATTTGGGAGGTTCCTGTATGGCATTTTGGGGGGGTCCCCGCGCGGTTTGGGGGTCCGTGCGCCGTTTGCGGCTGTCCCATAACGTTTGTGGGCCCCATACGATTTCGGGGGTCCCACACTGCTCGCGGGTGTTTCCATCCCCCCCATTCCAGGATCCCTCTGCCCTTTTAGGGGTCTCGGGGTCGTGTCCCCCCCCCCACTCCCCGCAGAATCCCTCCGCGCCAGCAGGGGGCGCTGTGGCGCCGTGCAGCGGCCGGGCCGCGCAGGCTCGGGTGATCTCGCTTGTTCCGGCGCCGCGTGGTCAGCGCCGGAGCGGGAGCAGAAGCGGGCCCGGAGCGGGAGCGGCGGCTCCGGTTCCGGTCCCGGTCCCGGCCCAGGCCCCGGCCCAGGCCCAGGCCCAGACCCCGGCCCAGGCCCCGGCCCCGCCATGTGGTTCATGTACGCGCTGAGCTGGCTCTCCCTGCTCATACAGGTGGCCTTCGTCACCCTGGCTATCGGTGAGGCCGCAGCCTCCTCCCGCGGGCTATCGCGATATGACGGGGGGATGAGGGGGTGCCCTGGAGGTTGGGGGTCCCATGGGTGCCCACAGAGACCTCCCCCCCCTCGAGGTTGGGGTCCCATGGGTGCCCCCGGGGCCTCAGAGAGGGCCTGAGGTTGGGGGTCTCGTGGTTGCCCCCCCAGGCCTCAGCTCCTGACTTTGGGGTCCCCTGGGTGCCTCCAGCACCCTCGGGGTGCTCCGGGGGTTGGGGGGGCCTCTGGGTGCTCTGGGGGTTGGGTGGGCCTCTGGGGGTTGGGGTCCTCTGGGTGCTCTGGGGGTTGTGGGGGCCTCTGGGTGCTCCGGGGGTTGGGGGGGGGCTCTGGGTGCTCCGGGGGTTGGGGTGCCTCTGGGGGTTGGGGGGCCTCTGGGGGTTGGGGGGGCCTCTGGGTGCTCCGGGGGTTGGGGGGGGCCTCTGGGTGCTCCGGGGGTTGGGGGGACCTCTGGGTGCCCCCAGGAGCTCAGAGGGTGCCTGAGACTGGGGATCCCTTGGGTGGTTCGGAGGTTGGGGGTGCCCTGAAGGCCTCTGCCAGTGGGGGTCCTGTTGCTGCTGTTAATGTCCCGAGGGTGCCCCCGACATTGGGGTCCTCTGGGTGCCTCTGTTACCCCTTGGGGACCCCAGAAACTGGGGGCTCCTTGAGTGCCCCTGAGACCTCCGAGAGCCCCTGAGTCTGGGGGTCCCATCGGTGTCTCCGATGTCCTGCGGCTGCCCCAGATATTCGGGTCCCCCCTGCCCTCAGGCTCTTAGGCTGAAGCCAGCAGCCGCATGTGCCGCGCTCCCTCCTGTGTCCCCGCTCATCCCCACCTCCCTCCGCAGCGGCCGGGCTCTACTACCTGGCGGAGCTGATCGAGGAGTACACGGTTGTCACCAAGAGGATCATCAAGTACATGATCTGGGTAAGTCCCTGCGTGCACACACACACATACACATGGTCACCGCCGTCACCCCGGGGAGCTGGCACAGCACCCACAGCATGGGGAGCACTCGGGAAGCGCTTCCCTGGCCCAGCGCGGCTGGGGGGTTCCATTCGGATCCTTCCCGAGGGGCTGGTGCTGAGCGGGAGGTGCATGGCTTGGTGTGGTGCTGTCAGCACTAAAGCCACCTTGAGCATGGCAGGGTTCCTGCCTGTGCTGCTGCCTTCACCCCGTGATCACCTCCGTGGTCACCCCCGTGGTCACCCCCATGTTCATCCTCATGTTCACCCCTGTGTTCACCCCTGTGTTCACTGTGTTCACCCCTGTGTTCAGTGTGTTCACCCCTGTGTTCACCCCCATGTTCACCCCATGTTCATCCTCATGTTCATCCTCATGTTCACCCCAGTGTTCACCCCTGTGTTCACCCCTGTTCACCCCATGTTCATCCTCATGTTCACCCCCGTGGTCACCCCTGTGTTCACCCCATGTTCACCCCATGTTCATCCTCATGTTCACCCCCCTGTTCACTGTGTTCACCCCCGTGGTCCCCCCCGTGGTCCCCCCCGTGTTCACCCCCGTGTTCACCCCCGTGTTCACTGTGTTCACCCCATGTTCCACCCCGGGTTCCCCCCCCCCGGGTTCCCTTCCATGTTCACCCCCATGGTCACCCTGTGTTAACCCCCATGGTCACCCTATGTTCACCCCCATGTCCACCGATGTCCACCCCCATGTTCACCCTATGTTAACCCCCATGGTCAGCCTATGTTCACCCAATGCTCCCCCCCATGTCCACCCCCATGTCCACCGATGTCCACCCCCATGTTCACCCAGTGTTCCCCCCCATGTCCACCCCATGTCCACAGATGTCCCACCCCCATGTTAACCCCCCAGTTCACCCCATGTTAACCCCCGTGTTCACCCCACTTTCTCCCCCAGTTCTCCTCGGCCGTGCTGGTGGGGCTCTACCTCTTCGAACAGTTCCCTGGCTTCATGGTTGGAGTGGGGCTCTTCACCAACCTCGTCTACTTTGGGCTGCTGCAGACCTTCCCCTTCATCGTGCTCACCTCCTCCAACTTCATCCTGTCCTGTGGTGAGTGGGGCTGTCACCTCCCCATGGGTGCCACTGTCACCTTCCCATGGGTGCCACTGTCACCTTCCCATGGGTGCCACTGTCACCTCCCCATGGCTGACACTGTCACCTCGCCGTGGGTGCCACTGTCACCTCCCCCTGGGTAGCACTGTCACCTCCCCCTGGGTGCCACTGTCATCTCCCCATGAGTGCCACTGTCATCTCCCCATGGGTGCCACTGTCACCTCCCCATGTCTGACACTGTCACCTCCCCATGGGTGCCACTGTCACCTCCCCATGGGTGCCACTGTCACCTTCCCATGGGTGCCACTGTCACCTCCCCGTGGGTAGCACTGTCACCTTCCCATGGGTGCCGCTGTCACCTTCCCATGGGTGCCACTGTCACCTCCCCATGGGTGCCACTGTCACCTCCCCGTGGGTGCCACTGTCACCTTCCCGTGGGTGCCGCTGTCACCTTCCCATGGGTGCCGCTGTCACCTTCCCGTGGCTGACACCGTCACCTCCCCGTGGGTGCCACCGTCACCTCCCCATGGGTGCCACTGTCACCTTCCTGTGGCTGACACTGTCACCTCCCCATGGGTGCCACTGTCATCTCCCCATGGGTGCCACTGTCACCTCCCCATGGGTGACCCTCACCTCCCCATGGGTGCCACTGTCACCTCTCCATGGGTGCCACTCTCACCTCCCCATGGGTGCCACTGTCACCTTCCTGTGGCTGACACTGTCATCTCCCCATGGGTGCCACTCTCACCTTCCCATGGGTGCCGCTGTCACCTCCCCATGGGTGCCGCTGTCACCCCATCCCCGGGTGGGCTCTGGGTGGCAGCAGAGGTTTGCCTTTTGCTCCTGCAGCCTCCGTGCCATCCCAAAGGACTTTGAGCTTTGTCCAGGGCTTTGTCCTTGTGGTTTATGGTGGGGCTGTGATAAGTGGGGCTGGGCGGGGGGTGGAAACTGGAGTTTCCCAGCTCTGGTTGTGCTCCAGACTCCTGGAGCAGTGCTGTGGGAATGAGAGCCCCGTGTGCTCCCTGCAGAGCTGCTCTGGGTGCTCAGTGGCCAAAGGGCAGGAGGGGTTGGAGCCCCCCGAAAGACCCGTGAGTCCTTACCCGGGGTGTGAGCGCAGGCTGGGGGCACGGAGGGCTGGGAGGGTTCTGCCGTCAGGGGGAGCTCCTGGTTGGAGCAGGGAAAGCTCTGACACAAAAGCCCATCATTCCTGAGGAAAATCGCTTTCTGACACGTCCATGGGTTCACGTGGGAGCCTCGTGGAGCTCAGCCAGGCCAAGGGCAAGGTCCTGCCCCAGCGCTAACCCAGGCTGGGGTGGAGCAGCCCTGAGGAGCCCTTAAAGCAGCTCCAGGGCCTAAAGGGGCTGCAGGAGAGCTGGAGAGGGGCTTGGGACAAGGGATGCAGGGATGGGAAGAGGAGTTTGGGCTTCCAAGTGGAAGAGAGAAGAGCTGGGTGGGATACAAGGAAGTTCTCCCCTATGAGGGCGGTGGGACATGGGAAGGGGTTGAAGCTGTGGCTGCCCCATCCCTGGCAGTGCTCGAGGCCAGGTTGGACACAGGGGCTTGGAGCAAGCTGCTCCAGTGGAAGGGGTCCCCATGGCAGGGCTTGGGGCTGGAGGAGCTTTAAGGCCCCTTTGACACAAAGCATTCCATGGTTGCCTGCTGTGCTGAGCTGATGAGCAGGCAGAGCCGTGTCCCAGCCTGACCCCAAAGCAGATGTGGGCCGCAGCACCAGCAGCTCTGCCACTGAACCTGCTTTGGAGCTGCCCCTGCGAGCTGCGGAGCCTCCTGCGTGTTCTGTGCTGGGCATGGATGTGCCCTCACCCCTGCTCCGGGTGCTGGGCAGTGACACCTCAGGTGGCATCCAGGCAGTGACTCCCAAGAGCCCTAATGCAGGTTTCAGAGCGTGTCTGCGTGCAGCTCGAGCGCCTTTGCTGCTCCGAGCACTCGTGTAGGCAGGATCAGCATGGAGCCAGGGAATGGTTTGGGTTGGAAGGGAGCTTAGTGCCCCTCCAAGGGAGGCAGGGACCCCTTCCACTAGAGCAGCTTGCTCCAAGCCCCTGTGTCCCCCCTGGACACTTTGTTCTCCCATGGGGTAGAGAGCAGGGCTGTGTTTTCTGGAGCCGGAGTGGGTCTGGATCTGGTGGGGATGAAGAGAGGATAAATCCACGTGGGACACTGCCTCCTGCCTGCCCTGGGGCTCCTGGGCTGGAGCTGGGGTCTTCTTGGCTTGGCTGAAAGGCAAAAGCAGCTCCAGTCCCTGCCTCTTAAGAGCTCAGTGGTGTTTCCAGTGCGGGGGCCAGCGCTAACCCTCGTGTCCTGCCCGCGTTTCAGCTTCACTTGCTTTACACATGGCAGAGGCGGAGGAGCTGCTCCCTGCAGCAGCTGCTGACCCCCCCCCGGGGTGTGAGTGTGGGCTCTGTGCTTCTCTCAGCTCTGGGCAGCATTAGCAAGTGTGAGGCTGGGCTCCCCTGGGCCAGGGCGAGTAAAGCACCACCGGGACAAGGGATCTGGGGCTGAGCTGAGGGATGGGGCTCGTGCTGCTCACAGCCAGAGCTGTGAAAGTCTTTTAGCAGCAGCAGCAGCAGCAGCAGGATGCGGGTGCGAGGGGCTGAGCTCCCAGCAGGAGCTGCTCCCTCCTCCTGCAGCACCTTTGGGCTGAGCTGTTTCTGCTCTCTCCTTTGCAGGGCTGGTTATATTCAATCACTACCTGGCCTTCCAGTACTTCGCTGAGGAGTATTACCTGTTCTCTGAGGTGAGAGGCCTTTGGGAAGGAGTCAGTCCCTGCTCTCCCTGCCCAGTGGAGCTGCTGGAGGCTGGGACATGCCCTTGTGCTCAGGATGCTTCTCACAGCCCTTCCCTCGGGGCTCCTGTGCCCTCAGCACGGGAGCTGCAGCTTCTGCTCCAGGATGGGGCTTGGGGCTTCCTCAGCCACTCAAAGGCATGAAAAGCACTGGGTGCAAAGCACAGACTGCGCTGTTGTGATGTGCTAAACCCCAGGACAGTGGAAAACGAGATCATTTTAAATGTCCTGACCACAAATCCCTTCCCTTCTGGAATTGCCACTCGCTATTTTTATCTCCCTGATGCGCTAACTCTGTCACCATCTTCATGTGAAGGTCCAGGCTCACCAAAGGGGCTTGTCTGGCCCCAAAACAGCTGCCACTTAGTGCAGATTCTAAGAACCAAAGAGAAAATCTGCACCAAAGTGAGGACCCCCCAGGTTTTTATGCAGTTTAACCAGCGTTTGGGGGCACAGAGAGGCTGATGCAGCAGCTCTGCTCTCCCCAAACCCCAGTGGCCCTTCCTGGGCCAGGAGGAGCAATCCCAGGTCTTGCCTCTTCCTTTTACCCCCTGGGAGCGTGAAGGGGATTTCCTGGCTCAGAGCAGCCCAGCCAACATCCTGCTTCCTTCATTCTCGTTGGGAATTGTTGGGAGCAGTGGAGGCTTCTCCTGCATCCTTCCATGGATGCTCCTGGATGCTGTTTCTCCCCGTCCCAGCTCCACTGTGGGACACTATCTCAGCACCTGAGGCTTGGGAGAGGTTGAGGTGCAGTTCTGCCCCTTCAGAACCCTTTATCTCCTGGGGGGGTTCAGGGAGACACTTGGGGTACCCCATGGGCTGGGGCAGCAGCTGGGATGTGCTGCCTGCGCTGTGGCTCTGCTCTCACTGCCTGTGTCTCTGCCTGCAGGTTCTTGCCTACTTCACCTTCTGCCTCTGGTTAATCCCTTTTGCTTTCTTCGTCTCCTTGTCGGCTGGGGAGAACGTCCTGCCCTCCACAGTGCAGCCTGGAGGTGAGTGATGGCCTTCCTCAGGGCTCTGGGCTCAGCACAGCCCAGTGCACACCCCATTCCTGCAGCGTGGAGCAGGGGCAGGCTGCAGCAGGTGGGGTAAACCCTTCCAAAGCCAAGGCAGGGAAAAGGGTGAGGGGTGAGTGAGCAGAATGAGGGGTTCTTCCTGCTCCCCATCCTGCATCTCTCCTGTTGCTTTCTGTGGACTCTCCCTGCAGCTCAAAACAGGGAGCTCAGGATTTGGGCTCCCTGTCAGTGGCGTATGGGAGCGTCAGGTAGGGTAGGTGGAGGCAAACCAGAAACTTCCATGCTTTAAATGCAGCCAGATGGAAGCAAACCAGCAGCTTCCATGCTTTAAATGCAGCCAGATGAAAGCAAACCAGCAGCTTCCATGCTTTAAATGCAGCCAGATGAAAGCAAACCAGTCACTTCCATGCTTTAAGGGCAGCTGGATGGGAACAAACCAGCAACTTCCATGCTTTAAATGCAGCCAAATGGGATCAAACCAGTAACTTCCATGCTTTAAGGGCAGCCAAATGGGATCAAACCAGTAACTTCCATGCTTTAAATGCAGCCAAATGGGATCAAACCAGTAACTTCCATGCTTTAAGGGCAGCCAAATGGGATCAAACCAGTAACTTCCATGATTTAAGGCAGCCAAATGAAATGGGATCAAACCAGTAACTTCCATGCTTTAAGGGCAGCTGGATGGGAACAAACCAGCAACTTCCATGCTTTAAGGGCAGCCAAATGGGATCAAACCAGTAACTTCCATGCTTTAAGGGCAGCTGGATGGGAACAAACCAGCAACTTCCATGCTTTAAGGACAGCCAAATGGGATCAAACCAGTAACTTCCATGTTTTAAAGGAAGCCAGATGGGATCAAAGGAGCAGCTCCCGTACTTTGAAGGCAGATCATGCATTTCAGGCCCTGAAACCACCCCCATCCCAGGGTGCTGTTTGGTGGTTGATTTTGCTCCCCTTTATCTCCACAGACGACGTGGTCTCCAACTACTTCACCAAGGGGAAGAGGGGGAAGCGCTCTGGGATCCTCCTCATCTTCTCTTTCATCAAGGAGGCCATCCTGCCCAGCCGACAGAAGATCTACTGAGCAGGGATGCTGCCCTGAGGGAGCGGGGCAGCCCCAGACTGTGCAGGGGGCTGTGGGGCAGCAGCACTGACCCCAGGCCTCTCACTCCATCCCTCCTTAGTGTATCCCAGCGGGATTTTCCTGGGAAGAGCTGCTGGGAACGCTGGCACCGGGCACTGACTGCAGGGACCGGATGCAGAGGGAGGGTTCCATCCAGCTCCAGGACTGCGTGCAAGGAGGATGCTTGGTTCCAGCTGAGCACAAGGAGGGTCCAAGCTCCCCTCCCTGGCACTGCCCACCTCGCAGGGCTCTACAAGCAGGAGCTGGCACGTGGGGTGGTTTGGCAGCAGGACGTGCTCGCCGTTGAACTGAGGTTTACACAGAGCCATTCATTAAAGAGAGAATAAAGCGAGCCAAGTGTCCAGCTCCCCACGGATTCCCACTGGGAATGAGGATGCTGGTGTGTCCCGTCCCCCCCAGCGCTCTGTGGCTGTGGGGGGGTGACCTGAAGCTCTCAACCTGGTGCCTTGGGTGATTGTGGTGCTGGAAACAGCCGCTCCTCTCCTCTCTCTGGCCCTGGGAGTGTGTTTCATGGAGGGTGATGCTCTCCATGGGGAGCAAGACACGGAGTGAGTTCCTGCAGCTTCCCGTGGGTGTCATCCCTCGGCATTCCCGGTGCTGCTGCACATCCCAGGCCTCCCCCTTTCCAAAAGGGGGGAAGATCCGGATGATCACAGTGAGAAGGAGGTGAAGCTTTGCTCTTTGTTCCTTATAAACCCCCCTTTTTCCATGGTTTCACCTCCAGCCTGCGCCAGGCTTGATGTCCCTGTGGTACCCAGCAGGCAGGGCTTGGTGCTGCTCCTCTTTCATGGCTTGGGAAGGCTTCTTGAGGAATTCCTTAGGACCACGGCTCATTGTGGCCAGTTTTGGCTGATGGCAAAGGTGAGGCAGAGCCCCCCTGCCCCTGGCTGGGTGTGCTCATGGTGAGCTGAGAGGATGGGGTTTGTTTGAGAGCTGCTCCTCTAATAACGGCTATGGCTGAAGTTCTTCCCAGCGGCTGCTGCGGCAGCATCCCTGCAGCTCGCAGGGGCTGGGCTCCATCACACAAGGGCATCACCCTCTGCATTCATTGCTCCTGGGCTTTATGGGGTTAGAGAACCCCAGAGAGGAGAGGAGAGGTGTTGAGGGGACCCGGAGGTGCCCCTGAGGGGATGCAGGCGGGCGGGATGCAGGTAGCTTCCCCACAGAGCTCTTGTTGGGGGCTCGGAGAAGCGAAGGCAGAAGCACTGGAAGCAAAGCCGAGCTGAGGAGCAGCTCCTGGGCCAGCTGCTCGCAGCGCTGGGGCTGTAGTTTTGCTCCCAGGGCACACATGGGGGATGCAGGGAATGTCCCCTGTTCCCTGCCCCGGCTCCCCGCTGCCTGGGCCGGCAGTGGGGTGAGCCCGATGCTTTTGTCCCTTCCCTGAGGGACAGGGTTGAGCGTTCCTCGATCTTGGGAGTGCCTTCCCTGTGAGGGTGCTGAGGTTGGGAATGCTCCATCCCTGGCAGTGCTCAGGGCCAGGTTGGACACAGGGGCTTGGAGCAAGCTGCTCCAGTGGAAGGGGTCCCTGCCTGTGGCAGGGGTTGGGGCTGGAGGAGCTTTAAGGTCCCTTCCTTATCCATGCCCTGATTCCCTGATCCTACTGAAGCTGTAAGGTGATGTTTCCAGCCCGGAGGAGGGGATGGCTGCAGGGATGCTCCTGGCTGTGTGTTCACAGCTCCCCTCCAAGCTGCGCTTCACAGTTTCCATCGCCTCGGGCGCAGGCAGATGGAGCAGGGCTGGGGAGAGCCCAGAGCCACTGCTGGGAGCAGAGGAGGAGCCTTGGGCTGGGGATGAAGCTTGGTTCCTGCTCTCTGAGCATCCTGCAGGAGCCATGGCAAACTCGGGAGCAGGGCGCTTCCTGCGGGATGCAGAGCTCCAGGGCTGCTCAGGCAGTGCTGAGGATGCACGGGGGGAAGATGAGCAGCTTTAACGCCCCTCTGATGGAGTCTCTTTGATCCCTGTTGCCACGGCCTTAGCCAGCACGGATCACTGTGCTTTTCCAGCTGCCAAATCCCGTTTTCCATGGCTACGGCTTGTGGCCACGGGGTGTGGGAGCTGTTATGGACACCCGTTTCCTGGAGCGGAGCCACATCCAGGTAAATCCCGTTCCCTGCGTGATGGGAGGGAAACCCAAGGGACGGCTGAAGCTGGAACCCTGTGAGTATTGAAAGGAGGGGATGAGGAAAACCCCCCCTGTGGTTGCAAGGGGAGAAGGTGAGGCCGTGGGGGCTGTGAGGACCACGCTCGTCTCCTGCCTTAAGATGGGAGGTTTGGGGCTGGATTTGCTCAAAGCACCTCGTTCCCCACCCTAAACCCCGGGAATCCCGGGAGATGTGGTGGATAACATTGGAATCTCTCGTTATTCCCAGGGCTGGGCCAAGGATGCTCCAGAGCCCACCTGTGAAGGGTGTGCGAGGAGCTCTGCCTTATACAGGAGCTGGGATTACTCCTTTGATGGAGCACTTACAAGGTGAGCGTTAATGCAGAGCTGCCCCCCAAGCATCTCTGCCTGCAGAGGCTCCGGAGCAGCCTCATCCCCATCCCACGGGAACGGAGCCCATTGATTTTCCTGGGTGTTTGGAGGCTGCAGCCCCATGAGTGACAGAGCTGGGGGGTGACATTTCCAATGGCGCCAGATGGGGCCGTGGAATCATGGAATGGGTTGGGTTAAAGGGGCCTTAAATCCCATCCAGCTCCAAGCCCTGCCACGGGCAGGGACAACTTCCACTGGAGCAGCTTGCTCCAAGCCCCTGTGTCCAACCTGGCCTTGAGCACTGCCAGGGATGGGGCAGCCACAGCTTCAACCCCTTCCCATGTCCCACCGCCCTCAGAGGGGAGAACTTCCTTGTATCCCATCCAACTCTTCCCTCTTCTACTTGGAAGCCCAAACTCCTCATCCCATCCCTGCATCCCTTGTCCCAAGCCCCTCTCCAGCTTTCCTGCAGCCCCTTCAGGCACTGGAGCTGCTCTCAGGTCTCCCCTTCAGGAGCCTTCTCTTGTCCAGGCTGCCCCAGCCCAGCTCTCTCAGCCTGGCTCAGAGCAGAGCTGCTCCAGCCCTCGCAGCAGCTCCTCCAACCCCAGCTCTCGTCGATGGTGACCAGGGGGGTGCTTGCTGCTGAGTTCCTGCAGCAGCAGCCTCAGCACCCTCATGCTCAAAGCAGCTCATAGCTGGAGCACGAGGGGTTTCAGTTCCCCCTGAGCCTGCCTTGCGGCCGGGGCAGGACCAGTCCTGCCCGGAGCTGGGGCTCAGCCCCCATCGTCACTGGTGACATCGGGGTTTCACTTCCCTGCCCCAGGTCCCAGCTGCGCTCCAGGGTGCTGGCTCCCACCGGCCCCACGCCATGGCCTGGGCTGCAGAAGGCACGGGGCAGCTCACAGGTGAGGTCCCTTCCCTGCGCTGAAGGATGCGATGGGCTCACGCACGGGTCGGGCAGCCCATGGTGGGGTGGTTCTGGCTGCGACCGTCACCGTGGCCTCTGGGCTCACGGATCCTTTGCAAAGGGTGAAACCAGCCCTGAACTGGGCTTGGGGGAAGGGGGGGGTTGTTCCTCTGCTCAGCTCCATTGCAGGGGGGTGAAGGACCAGGGGGTTGTATTTAGGTGGACTGGCAGCTCCCATGTGTGATGTGCCTTTGTCCATCCCCTCTTGCATGTATCCATCCTGCCATCCATCCCTCCATCCACCCCTCCATCCACCCCTCCATCCACCCATCCATCCATCCATCTATCCATCCATCCATCCATGCATCCATCCATCATCCATCCATCCATCATCCATCCATCCATCCATCCATCCATCCATCCATGCATCCATCCATGCATCCATCCATCATCCATCCATCCATCCATCATCCATCCATCCATCCATCCATCCATCCATCCATCCATCCACCCATCTATCCATCCATCCATCCATCCATCCATGCATCCCTCCATCCATCCCTCCATCCATCCACCCATCCATCCACCCATCCATCCCTCCATCCATCCATGCATCCATTCATCCATCCCTCCATCCATCCCTCCATCCACCCATCTATCCATCCCTCCATCCACCCATCTATCCATCCCTCCATCCACCCATCTATCCATCCATCCATCCATGCATCCATCTATCCATCCATCCATCCATGCATCCATGCATGCATGCATCCCTCCATCCCTCCCTGTGCTGCTCAGTGCCCATCCCAGCTCCTCTTTAGGGTGTTTTCATGCTCAAAACAACTTCATCTCACAAGAGCCAAGGCCCTGGGGAGCAGCGTTTGCACATCCAAGCCCCACAGTTGGCACTGGGGTCCCTGTGCAGCTCCCAGTGAGGGCTCCTGGTGCCCGGTGGGTGCCATGGGGACCCCCCAGCCCATGCCAGCATTGCAAGGTCCCAGCAGCCGGTGCCTGGGTTACAAACTGGGGGGGATTTAGATTCCAGAGGGAATTCCCTGCCAGATTCCAGCTGTTATGGGAAGGGTCGGTGGCAGGGGCTGGATTCCTGCCTCACCAAGGGGGATGCCGGAGCACTAGGGGACAAGGGACCCGCATGCAGCCATGGAGCATCCCAGTCCCCACCACTGGGCACCACCCAGCGATGGTCCCATGGGGATGTGCTCCTCAGTGGGGTCTCCCCCCCAAACCATTCACCCCAGTGCCATGGGGCTGCTTCAGTGAGGGGAAGCTCGGTGATGCTGGGGGCTGTCCCAGTGTCCCCCCGTGTCCCCCATCAGCCAAGCCCATCCAGGCGCCTCTTGGCCTCACCAGCAGGATGCTCAGGGATGGCTTTCCCAGCACCTGGCAGGGATGTTGGCAGCGGGGGCATCACCAGCTCATGGGGCAAGGGGGGCTCAGCCCCTCTGCTCATAGAGCAGGGTGAGGAGAGCAAAGGGCTCAGGCACCTCCCGGGGTTCCTCCTATGCTGGGGACCTCCTGGTGCCTCTGGTTCCTCTGCAGCCATCCTGGAGTCGGGCAGCAGCGAGGAGGAGGAGGAAGAGGAGGAGGAGGAAGAGGAAGAGGCAGCCGTGGTGCAGGTACCGCTCCCAGCTTCCCATAGGGATACAGTGGGGGTCCAGCCCCGGCTCTGTGCCAGCGCGGCAGCATCCGGTGGCTCAGGGCTGGGTGCGAGCAGGGAGCCCGGAGCCAATGGAATGCCAGGGGAACGCTGTGCCAGTGCAGTGCCAAGGCGATGCCATGCTAATGGAATGCCAGTGCAATGCCATGCTAATGGGATGCCATGCTAATGGGATGCCAGTGCAATGCCATGCTAATGGGATGCCATGCTAACACAATGCCATGCTAATGGGATGCCAGTGCAATGCCATGCTAATGGGATGCCATCCCAGCAGAATGCCAACACAACACCTATGCAACACCCCACCAACACAGTGCTCTGCTAATGCAATTCCATGCCAAAACAATTCCACACCAAGACAATGCTGTGCCAAAGCAGTGCCAGGCCGACATAATGCCGTGCCATTGGAATACCATCCCAAGCCAATGCCATGCAACAGGATGCTGGCCCAACTCAATGCCATCCCAGCACAGTGCTGTGCCAATGCAATGCCATGCCAATGGAATGCTGAGCCAATGGAATGCCATCCACAGTGCTGTGCCAATGCAATGCCATGGCAATGGAATGCCATCCCAACACAACGCTGTGCCAACACAATGCCATCCCAATGCAATGCCATGCCAATGGAATGCCATCCCAACACAATGCTGTGCCAATGCAATGCCGTGCCAATGGAATGCCATCCCAGCACAGTGCTGTGCCAATGCAGTGCCATCCCAAGCTGGTGCTGTTCCACTGCAATGCCAGTGCAATGCTATCCCAACACAACGCTGTGCCAACACAAAGCCATCCCAAGGCAGTGCCATGCCAATGGAATGCCATCCCAACACAATGCTGTGCCAATGCAATGCTGTGCCAATGGATTATTGAGCCAATTCAATGCCATGCCAATGCAATGCCATCCCAGCACAGTGCTGTGCCAATGCAATGCCATGCCAATGGAATGTCATCCACAATGCCATGCCAATGCAATGCCATGCCAATGGAATGCCATCCACAGTGCTGCGCCAATGCAATGCCATGCCAATGGAACACCATCCCAACACAGTGCTGTGCCAATGCAATGCCATGCCAATGCAATGCCATCCCAGCACAGTGCTGTGCCAATGCAGTGCCATCCCAAGCTGGTGCTGTTCCACTGCAATGCCAGTGCAATGCCATCCCAACACAAAGCCATGCCAAGGCAGTGCCGTGCCAATGGAACTCCAGGTGTGTTTTCCCCCCACAGCATCCCCGCCATGGCCAGGAGCTGGGTGAAGCTGAGCAGCGCCTGGCTGAGCTGGAGCAAGGTGAGCCCCGTCCCAGCAGCGCCGCATCCTGCCCCGGTCCTGTGCCTTGGGGCGACCTCAGCCCTCCCTGGAGCCGGTGCTGATGGAGCCGGTGGGAGGGTGCAGTGGGGACCTGAGGTGGTGCCTGCATCCATCCCGCGCCCCTGCAGCATCCCAGGCGCTGCTGGCCGAGCTCTCGGCGCTGGAGACCGAGTTTGAGATCGAGCGGACGTGTCGGGAGCGAGCCGAGACCTACGCGGCGCAGGTGGGGCTGGGCTCCAGCACCCTGCCAGGGTCACCCTGCAGCAGCCTGGGGGTGCGAGGCTGCGGCTGCATCCCCACAGCACCCAGGGCAGCACCCACCTGGATGCTGCTGCGAGGGCTGGAGCAGCTCTGCTCTGGAGCCAGGCTGGGAGAGCTGGGCTGGGGCAGCCTGGACAAGAGAAGGCTCCTGAAGGGGAGACCTGAGAGCAGCTCCAGTGCCTGAAGGGGCTGCAGGAAAGCTGGAGAGGGGCTTGGGACAAGGGGAGGCAGGGATGGGATGAGGGCTTCCAGCTGGAAGAGGGAAGAGTTGGATGGGATGCAAGGAAGTTCTTCCCTGTGAGGGTGGTGGGACATGGGAAGGGGTTGAAGCTGTGGCTGCCCCATCCCTGGCAGTGCTCAAGGCCAGGTTGGACACAGGGGCTTGGAGCAAGCTGCTCCAGTGGAAGGGGTCCCTGCCCGTGGCAGGGGTTGGAGCTGGGTGGGATTTAAGGCCCCTTCCAACCCAAAGCCTTCCATGGCTCCATGATCCCACCCCAGGTGAAGCAGGAGAACAAGCAGCTGAAGAGGCTGAGCCTGGCCCAAGCAGCCCCTGAAGTTCTGCTCGAGGAGGTGCCCCCTGAGGAGGACCCTGACCCTGCCCATTGCTATGAGCAGCAGCTTGAGGGTGAGCCAGGGTGATCCCATCCCCACCCCATCCCCATCCCACCCCATCCCCATCCCATCCCCATCCCATCCCATCCTATCCCATCCCCATCCCATCCCCATCCCATCCCCACCCCACCCCCATCCCATCCCCACCCCACCCCCATCCCATCCCCACCCCACCCCCATCCCATCCCCATCCCATCCCTATCCCCATCCCACCCCATCCCCATCCCATCCCCATCCCCATCCCCATCCCATCCCCATCCCCATCCCCCATCCCCATCCCCATCCCCATCCCATCCACCGCCATCCCCATCCCATCCCATCCCATCCCATCCTATCCCATCCCCATCCCATCCCCATCCCATCCCCACCCCACCCCATCCCATCCCCATCCCACCCCATCCCCATCCCATCCCCACCCCACCCCCATCCCATCCCCATCCCCATCCCATCCCCATCCCATCCCACCCCATCCCCATCCCCATCCCCATCCCCATCCCATCCCCACCCCACCCCCATCCCATCCCCATCCCCATCCCATCCCCATCCCCATCCCATCCCCATCCCCATCCCATCCCCACCCCATCCCCATCCCACCCCATCCCCATCCCATCCCCATCCCATCCCACCCCATCCCATCCCCATCCCCATCCCATCCCCATCCCATCCCACCCCATCCCATCCCATCCCCATCCCATCCCCACCCCACCCTCATCCCATCCCCATCCCACCCCATCCCCATCCCCATCCCTCCCCATCCCATCCCACCCCATCCCCCATCCCATCCCCATCCCATCCCCATCCCATCCCACCCCATCCCCATCCCATCCCCATCCCCATCCCATCCCCATCCCCATCCCCATCCCCATCCCCATCCCATCCCCATCCCATCCCCATCCCCATCCCACCCCATCCCCATCCCATCCCCCCATCCCATCCCCACCCATCCCACCCCATCCCCATCCTATCCCATCCCCATCCCATCCCCATCCCATCCCCATCCCATCCCCACCTAGAAGCAGCACAGCACCAGCCCCATCCCGGGGTTGCCTAAGCTCGGCTCAGCCTGGCCCTGGCGTTTGGGTTGTTCCTGGTCCTTGTTCCGGATAAACAGGAGAAAGTGAATCTGAAGCCAGAGGGAAAAGCTGAACTGAAAGTGCTGCTGCCCAGCTTCCCTCTTTCCCATCCTGGTTTCCCACCCCATTTCCCTCTTCTGCCTGGGTTTGTGTCCGTACCTGGAGATGCGCCCTCAGGGACCCCCCTTCCAGCCAAACCCTCCCTTGGGATCATCCAAGCTCTTTTCCCATGGGTTGAGGATGCTCAGGGCAGCTTTGGGCAGGAGAAGGGTGCTGAGCACAGCCCAGGTGCCCTGGGCTCGCTCTTCCACCCCATTGCCCCTGCCTCACCTCCCCGCCTCAGCTTCCAGCAGGACGGGGGTGAGCTGGGGAGGTCCCTGTGGCATCCCAGCCCCAGGGATGGGCTCTGCGCTCCCCATTCGCACCCCGCATTCCCTGCGCTCTGCCCCCAGCCCTGCAGAACAAGGTCTCGTGGCTGCTGGAGCAGCGCCAAGGACCTCAGCAGCCAGATCCAGA
>NW_026893388.1:0-65159 GCF_033815535.1 Pezoporus flaviventris | reverse complement strand
TGGGTGCTCACTCACCGCAGGCGCGGTTTGGGGGGTGCTCAGCACGCTGTCCGTATCGTCCATGTCGGCGCCGCTGTCGCTGGGGTGAAGATCTCCAGGGTGTCGTAGAGCTCGTCCAGGTCCTCGGCCACCGAGCGCATCCGCGCCCCGGCCACCGCCTCCAGCCCGAAGCCCACCTGGGCCAGCACAGGGTGACAGCGGGGACAGGGTGACACCGGCCATAGGGTGACAGCGGCCATAGGGAGACAGCGGTGACACCAGCAACAGGGTGACAATGGCCATAGGGTGACAGCGGAGACACCAGCAACAGGGTGACAATGGCCATAGGGAGACAGTGGTGACAGGGTGACAATGGCCATAGGGTGACAGCGCTGACAGGGTGACAATGGCCATAGGGTGACAGTGGTGACAGGGTAACAATGGCCATAGGGAGACAGCGGTGACACCAGCAACAGGGTGACAATGGCCATAGGGTGACAGCGGAGACACCAGCAACAGGGTGACAATGGCCATAGGGTGACAGCGCTGACAGGGTGACAATGGCCATAGGGTGACAGTGGTGACAGGGTGACAATGGCCATAGGGTGACAATGGCCATAGGGAGACAGTGGTGACAGGGTGACAATGGCCATAGGGTGACAGCGCTGACAGGGTGACAATGGCCATAGGGTGACAGGGTAACAATAGCCATAGGGAGACAGCGGTGACACCAGCAACAGGGTGACAATGGCCATAGGGTGACAGCGCAGACACCAGCAACAGGGTGACAATGGCCATAGGGTGACAGCGCTGACAGGGTGACAATGGCCATAGGGAGACAGTGGTGACAGGGTGACAATGGCCATAGGGTGACAGCGCTGACAGGGTGACAATGGCCATAGGGTGACAGTGGTGACAGGGTGACAATGGCCATAGGGTGACAGCGGCCATAGGGTGACAGGGGTGACAACAGCAACCGGGTGACAATGGCCATAGGGTGACATTGGCAACAGGGTGACAATGGCTATAGGGTGACAGCGGCCATAGGGAGACAGGGGTGACACCGGAAACAGGGTGACAATGGCCATAGGGTGACAGCGGCGACACCAGCAACAGGGTGACAATGGCCATAGGGTGACAGTGGCCATAGGGAGACAGCTGTGACACTGGCAACAGGGTGACAATGGCAATAGAGTGACAGCGGTGACACCAGCCATAGGGTGACAATGGCCATAAACTGACAGAGGTGACACCAGCCATAGGGTGACAATGGCCATCAGGTGACATCAGCCCTTGGGGTGACACCAGCCCATAGGGTGACATCGGCCATAGGGTGACATCAATCACCATAACACCAGTGGCATCAGCCACAGGGTGATACTGCCCCCCCCATACCACTCCCTGCCACCACGTACCCCACATCCCCATAGCACCCACTGTCCCCCCATACCCCATCCCCAGCACCCATGGGTGCTCCTACCTCCTCCGACACCTTGAAACGCTTCAGCAGTGCCACGAACTTCTGCTTGATGTTGGGCTGCTGCAGGGGGGTGTGTGGAGGGGAGCACAAAGGCATCAGCAGCACCCATGGGTGACACCCCCCCCCCCCCAAGTCAGCACCCATGGGTGCCTCCTGCCTCACCCGGGTGGATGCCATCAGCTTCCTCCGTGTCTTCTTCACCTTGGGCAGCTCCTCTTCCTCATAGAAGAGATCCTGGGGGGAAGGGGGAGAGGGAGAATAGGGTGGGGGTGAAGGGGTCGGGAGAGCACCCATGGGTGCAGGGGAGGGTGCCCAGCACCCACCTGCCCATGCAGAGCATCGTCGCTGCCCTCCTGCTCCGAGGAGAAGCTCTCCTCCTCTTCCTCTGAGTAGTTATCAATATCAGGGGAGCGATCTGGGGCGGGAGCACCCATCAGTGCTCGTGTGGGGGGGGGGGTGTGTGTGTCCATCAGCACCCATGGGTGCCTCACCCGAGAGCTTGCCCTTGGCCTCCTGGTCGATGGGTTGGCTGGACAAGGAATTCACCCGGATCTCGGCCACCGGCACCGGCGCGTCCTTCACCGCCCGGTGCAGCACCAGCACCAGGGCCCCCTCGCTAGGGTGCTGCAGCACCTATGGGTGCACAGAAGGGATGGGGAGGGAGGGGGGGGGGGCAGAGGGGATGGGGGGTGCACAGAAGGGAGAGGGGGGGACCCAGGGGTGATGGGGGAGGAATCAGAGGGGATGGAGGGCATCCAGAGGAGGTGTGGGGCACCCAAAGGGCATGGGGGGGAGCCAGAGGGGATGGGGGGGGCACCCAAAGGGGATGTGGGTGCATCCAGAGGGGATGGGGGGAGCACCCAGAGGGGATGGGGGGAGCACCCAAAGGGGATGGGGGGGAACCAGAGGGGATGGGGGGAGCACCCAAAGGGGATGTGGGGGCATCCAGAGGGGATGGGGGGAGCACCCAGAGGAGATGGGGTGGAGCACCCAGAGGGGATGGGGGGAGCACCCAGAGGGGATGGAGGGCACCCAAAGGGGATGTGGGTGCATCCAGAGGGGATGGGGGGAGCACCCAGAGGGGATGGAGGGGGCACCCAAAGGGGATGGGGGGGAACCCAGAGGGGATGGGGGGAGCACCCAAAGGGGATGGAGGGGGCACCCAAAGGGGATGTGGGGGCATCCAGAGGGGATAGGGGGCGCACCCAAAGGGGATGGAGGGGGCACCCAAAGGGGATGGAGGGGGCACCCAAAGGGGATGGGGGGCACCCAGAGGGGATGGGGGAGCATTCAAAAGGGATGTGGGGGCATCCAGAGGGGCTGGGGGAAGCACCCCTTAGTGCTACCCCTACGATGATGGGGCCCCCAAACCCTGTTAAATAACCCCATAAGCGCTTAGGTTCTGAGGCTCCCAGCACCCAGGGGTGCCCCCCATAGCACCCTGACCCCCCCCCTTCCCATAGCACCCACCTCAGCCATGTTGATGAGCCCCACGGCCAGGGTCTTGTAGCCCAGGAAGGTCCGGTTCTTGTAGCGCTTCCGCCGCTGCAGCATCACCTGGAGCCGGTTGCTGTCCCGCTTCAGGAAGTGGGGGTACTGCAGCAAACGGGGGGGTGTCAGCGATGGGTGGGGGGCACCCATGGGTGCTGGGGGTGGGTTTGGGTCCCACCTGCAGGGAGAACGTGAGCTGCAGCTCGGTCTCGGGGGTCCCGGCTGGCAATGGGATCTCATTGGAGCGCAGGATCCGCTTGGAGCCCTTTATAGAATTAAGGGGGGGGGGGGGTCCCCAACATAACAGAGACAAAAGGGGTGGCTTCGACCCCCCCCCCCCCCCCTCTTCCCCGTACCTGCAGCTTAACGGCGATGACCACGGAGCCCAGGTCCTTGCCCAGCTCCCGCACCAGCACCAGGCGCTGCAGCGTGAGGCTGAAGAGCCTGGGGGATGGAGAGCGGGGGTCGGTACCCGGTGCTTCCCCCCCCCCCCCCCCCCCGTTCCCGGTAGCACCGCAAGGGATGGGAGGGAGGTGGAAGGGGAAGGGAGGTGGGGGGGGGGTCCCGGCTCACCTGGGCACGCAGCTGGGCGAGCTCCGGTCCACTTCCCACGTCGCGTACAGGTTCATCTGCACCGGCCGCGGACCGGGACCGACGGGAGCGGAACCGGGGATCGGAGGAGGAGGAAGAGGAGGAGGAGGAGGAGGAGGAAGAAGAGGCCCCGGGGTGCCCGGAGGGGGAAGCGGGGAGGCCGCGGGCGGCGGGGCCGGGCCGGGAGGGCCGCGGGGGCCGCCGCGTTCCGCCATCACCCCCCGCCGCCGCCGCCGCCGCCGCCTCACGCCTGGGCCACGCCCCCAACGGGAGATCCTCGCGTTCTCATTGGTCGGCGCAAGAAACGTAGCCCCGCCCTCCTTGCGCACGGCCGCCGCAAGGCCACGCCCACCCGTGGGGTTTATAATAAGCCACGCCCACCGGTGGCTCTGCCGCGGTGGCCACGCCTCCGTCAGCCGGATCCTCGGCGCGGATTGGGTGGGGGCAGGGCATGGACACGCCCCCAAGGAGGGGAGAGCGCGGGGAAACGGGGAGAGACCGGGATGGAGATGGGGGGACACGGGGATACCAAGGGAGCTGTGCTGCTGGATATGGGATCAGGGGACATTGGGATGGAGTTTGGGATACAGGGATACCGAGGGAGCTGTGCTGCTGGATATGGGATCGGGGGGACATTGGGATGGAGTTTGGGGACATAGGGATACCAAGGGAGCTGTGCTGCTGGATATGGGATCAGGGGGACATTGGGATGGAGTTTGGGATACAGGGATACCGAGGGAGCTGTGCTGCTGGATATGGGATCAGGGGGACATTGGGATGGAGTTTGGGGACACGGGGATACCGAGGGAGCTGTGCTGCTGGATATGGGATCAGGGGGACATTGGGATGGAGCTTGGGGACACGGGGATACCGAGGGAGCTGTGCTGCTGGATATGGGATCAGGGGACATTGGGATGGAGTTTGGGGACATAGGGATACCAAGGGAGCTGTGCTGCTGGATATGGGATCAGGGGGACATTGGAATGGAGTTTGGGGACACGGGGATACCAAGGGAGCTGTGCTGCTGGATATGGGATCAGGGGGACATTGGGATGGAGTTTGGGGACACGGGGATACCAAGGGAGCTGTGCTGCTGGATATGGGATCGGGGGGACATTGGGATGGAGTTTGGGGACACGGGGATACCAAGGGAGCTGTGCTGCTGGATATGGGATCGGGGGGACATTGGGATGGAGTTTGGGGACACGGGGATACCAAGGGAGCTGTGCTGCTGGATATGGGATCGGGGGGACATTGGGATGGAGCTTGGGGACACGGGGATACCGAGGGAGCTGTGCTGCTGGATATGGGATCGGGGGGACATTGGGATGGAGCTGGGGGACACGGGGATACCAAGGGTGCTGCTGGATATGGGATCGGGGGGACATTGGGATGGAGTTTGGGGACACGGGGATACCAAGGGAGCTGTGCTGCTGGATATGGGATCAGGGGGACATTGGGATGGAGTTTGGGGACACGGGGATACCAAGGGAGCTGTGCTGCTGGATATGGGATCGGGGGACATTGGGATGGAGCTTGGGGACACGGGGATACCGAGGGAGCTGTGCTGCTGGATATGGGATCGGGGGACATTGGGATGGAGCTGGGGGACACGGGGATACCAAGGGTGCTGCTGGATATGGGATCGGGGGGACATTGGGATGGAGTTTGGGGACACGGGGATACCAAGGGAGCTGTGCTGCTGGATATGGGATCAGGGGGACATTGGGATGGAGTTTGGGGACACGAGGATACCAAGGGAGCTGTGCTGCTGGATATGGGATCAGGGGACATTGGGATGGAGTTTGGGGACATAGGGATACCGAGGGAGCTGTGCTGCTGGATATGGGATCGGGGGACATTGGGATGGAGCTGGGGGACACGGGGATACCAAGGGAGCTGTGCTGCTGGATATGGGATCAGGGGGACATTGGGATGGAGTTTGGGGACACGGGGATACCAAGGGAGCTGTGCTGCTGGATATGGGATCGGGGGGACATTGGGATGGAGTTTGGGGACACGGGGATACCAAGGGAGCTGTGCTGCTGGATATGGGACCGCGGGGACATTGGGATGGAGCTGGGGGACATGGGGATACCAAGGGTGCTGCTGGATATGGGATCAGGGGGACATTGGGATGGAGTTTGGGGACATAGGATACCAAGGGAGCTGTGCTGCTGGATATGGGATCAGGGGGACATTGGGATGGAGCTTGGGGACACGGGATACCAAGGGAGCTGTGCTGCTGGATATGGGATCGGGGGACATTGGGATGGAGTTTGGGGACATAGGGATACCAAGGGAGCTGTGCTGCTGGATATGGGATCAGGGGGACATTGGGATGGAGCTTTGGGGGACACGGAGATACCAAGGGAGCTGTGCTGCTGGATATGGGATCAGGGGGACATTGGGATGGAGCTTTGGGGGACACGGAGATACCAAGGGAGCTGTGCTGCTGGATATGGGATCGGGGGGACATTGGGATGGAGCTTGGGGACACGGGGATACCGAGGGAGCTGTGCTGCTGGATATGGGATCGGGGGGACATTGGGATGGAGTTTGGGATACAGGGATACCAAGGGAGCTGTGCTGCTGGATATGGGATCAGGGGGACATTGGGATGGAGCTTTGGGGACACGAGGATACTGATGGAGCTGTGCTGCTGGATATGGGATCAGGGGGACATTGGGATGCAGCTGGGGGACACTGGGACACCGGGATGGAGCTTGGTGACGAGGAGTCCTGGTGTCCCCAAGCAGAGGGTGTTGGGGGGGGACGACAACGGACACCCCTTTTATTTACAAACCCATAGGGACAAGGATCAAGGGAGCGGGACAAGGGATGGGGCCAGCCCATTGTCCCCTATGGGGGACAGCAGGCAGAGGTGGGGTGCGGGGTGAGAGCCGTGGGGGGGTCACCCCCTCTTAGAACTTGAACTCTTTGTACTTCTTGCCCCCACCTCGGGTGTCCTGGGGCTGCGCCTTCCGCTTCTTCTGCTGCAGGGGATGGGGGAGAGAGCGGGGTCAGTGGGGGGGGGCACAAAGGGGGGAGAAAAGGGGTGATGGGGAGTGACACAGGGGGTGGCAAAGGGGTGATGATGGGGGGGTGGCAAAGGGGGTGATGGGGAGGTGAAAAGGGGTGACAAGGGGGGTGACAAAGGGGGTGACGATGGGGGTTGACAAGGGGGGTGACGATGGGGGTTGACAAGGGGGGTGACGATGGGGGTGACGATGGGGGTTGACAAGGGGGGTGACGATGGGGGTTGACAAAGGGGGTGATGATGGGGTGACAAAGGGGGGTGACAAAGGGGTGATGGAGGGGGTGACGGAGGGGGTGATGATGGGGGTTGACAAAGGGGGTGACGGAGGGGGTGACAAAAAGGTGACAGGGGGGTGACAAAGGGGTGACAAAGGGAGGTGACAAAGGGGGTGATGATGGGGGGTGACAAAGGGGGTGATGATGGGGGTGACAAAGGGGGTGACAAAGGGGGTGACAAAGGGGGTGACAAAGGGGTGACAAAGGGGGTGACAAAGGGGGTGACAAAGGGGGGGTGACAAAAAGGTGACAAAGGGGGGTGACAAAGGGGGTGACAAAGGGGGGGTGACAAAGGGGGGGTGACAAAGGGGGTGACAAAGGGGTCACAAAGGGGGTGACGGGGGGTGACAAAGGGGTGACAAAGGGGTCACAAAGGGGTGACAGGGGGTGACAAAGGGGTCGACAGGGGGTGACAAAGGGGTCGATGAGGGGGTGACAGGGGGTGACAGGGGGTGACAAAGGGGTCACAAAGGGGGTGACAGGGGGTGACAAAGGGGTCGACAGGGGGTGACAAAGGGGTCACAAAGGGGGTGATGAGGGGGTGACAGGGGGTGACAGGGGGTGACAAAGGGGTCACAAAGGGGGTGACGGGGGGGGGGGTGTGTGTGTTCCCCACCTTCTGCTTGGCCGCGTGCTCAGCCACCATGTCGCTGAAATCCTCCTTCTCCACCTGCGCCTGCTGCTCCCGCACGTGCTCCTCGTACTTCTGGGTCATGGCGGTGGGGTCGAGCTCCAGCTCCTCGGGGGCCAGCGCCACCTCCACCCCCTGCGCCTCGGCCACGGGGCCCTTGCGCCCCAACACCTGCAGGGGAAGGGGGGGTTTAGGGGGGGGGTGGTGGTTTTGGGGTGTCCCCTCCCCTCCCCATTGGGTGCTGCTGGCACTCACTGCAGACATGTCATAGATGTGGGTCGAGCCCATCATGGCCGTGCCCACGGTGGCCGTGCGCTTCTCGGGGACCACTGTGAAGAGCTGGGGGGTCTCGCTGCTGTTTGGGGGACACACACACACAAAAGGGAGGGGATGGGTGGGGGGCACCCAATGCACCAGGGGTAACACAAAGCATCCTCCCCCCCCCCCTGCTTCCCATCACTCAGCAGCCAGTGTTGTCCCTCCCTGCACCCCAAATGATTGCCCCTGGCACCCAGCACCCAACCACCACCCCTGCTCCCCAAGACCTCCCAGCATCCCCCCAGCACCCCAATACTTCCCCAGCACCCCAAGACCCCCTCAGCACCCCCCCCAGAACCCTTCAGCACTCAAAACCCACCAGCATCCTCCCAACACCCCAATACTTCCCCAGGACCCATTCTGCTCCCCCAGCACCCTAAGACTGTCCCAGCACCCAAAGCCCTCTCAGCACCACCCCAGCACCCCAAAACCCCACAGCATCCCCCCAACACTTCCCCAGTACCCATTCTGCTCCCCCAGCACCACCCCAGCACCCCAAACCCCACAGCATCCCCCCAACACCCCAATACTTCCCCAGCACCCCAAGACCCCCTCAGCACCCATTCTGCTCACCCAGCACCCTTTTTGCTCCCCCAGCACCCCAAGACTGTCCCAGCACCCAAAGCCCCCTCAGCACCCCCCCAGCACCCCAAACCCCACAGCATCCTCCCAACACCCCAATACTTCCCCTGCTCCCCCAGCACCCCAAGACCGTCCCAGCACCCAAAGCCCCCTCAGCACCCAAACCCCCCCAGCATCCTCCCTACACCCCAATACTCCCCCAGCACCCAAAGCCCTCTAAGCACCCAATACTCCCCCAGCACCCAAAACCCCCTCAGCACCCAAACTCCCCAGCACCCAGACTCCCCCAGCCCCCCACCCTGCTGTGCACCCCCCCCAGCACCCAAAGCCGCCTCCCAGCACCCAAACCCCCCCAGCATCCTCCCTACACCCCAATACTCCCCCAGCACCCAAAACCCCCTCAGCACCCAAAACTCCCCAGCACCCCAAACTCCCCCAGCCCCCCACCCTGCTGTGCACCCCCCCAGCACCCAAAGCCCCCTCCCAGCACCCAAACCCCCTCAGCATCCTCCCTACACCCCAATACCCCCTCAGCACCCAAAGCCCCCTCAGCACCCAAAACTCCCCAGCAGGGACTCCCCCAGCCCCCCACCCTGCTGTGCACCCCTCCAGCACCCAAAGCCCCCTCAGCACCCAAACCCCCCCAGCATCCTCCCTATACCCCAATACCCCCCCAGCACCCAAAACTCCCCAGCACCCAAACTCCCCCAGCACCCAAACTCCCCCAGCCCCCCCACCCTGCTGTGCACCCCCCCAGCACCCAAAGCCCCCTCCCAGCACCCTGACCCCCCCCTCCTCACCCATCCATGGCTTCCTCGATCTTCTTCTTCCGCAGCTCAATGAGCTCTGGGGTCTCCATCCCGGCCGGCACCGAGGAGAAGCCCCCAGGGTGATGAGACCGCTGTTGGGGTAGGGGTGAAACAACACAAGGGGGTCAGGGTGGGGGTCAGGGTGGGGGTCAGGGTGCTGGGGGGGGGTTAAGGGGTGCCCCCACCTGTCGGCAGGGGTGATAAACCCCGTCTCATCCGGTTTCTCTTCGTCGCTCTCCTCCTCCTCCTCTTCCTCCGAGGATTCCTCATCCGAGGGCTCCAGCTCCCCCATGGAGTGCGGTCGATCTCCTCCTCCTCCTCCTTTGTCTGGGGGGGGGAGGAAACGGGGGGGGGGTTAGGGTGCTGGGGGTGGGGTTTGGGTGCTGGGGGTGGGGTTTGGGTGCTGGGGATGTGTTTGGGTGCTGGGGGGTGTTTGGGTGCTTATGGGAGTGTTTGGGTGCTGAGGGGTATTTGGGTACCAGGGGATGTGTTTGGGTGCTGGGGGTGGGGTTTGGGTGCTTTTGGGGAGTGTTTGGGTGCTGAGAGGTATTTGGGTGCCAGGGGATGTTTCTGGGTGCTGGGGGTGGGTTTGGGTGCTGGGGGCATGTTTGGGTGCTGGGGATATATTTGGGTGCTGGGGGCGGTGTTTGGGCGCTGGAGGAGGGCTCGGGTGCTGGAGGTCTGTTTGGGTGCTGGGGGTGGTGTTTGGGTGCTGGGGGTGGGTTTGGGTGCTGGGGATGTGTTTGGTGTTGGAGGCGTGTTTGGGTGCTGAGGGGTATTTGGGTGCCAGGGGATGTGTCTGGGTGCTGGGGGTGGGTTTGGGTGCTGGGGGTGGGGTTTGGGCGCTGGAGGGGGGTTTGGGTGCTGGAGGTCTGTTTGGGTGCTGGGGGTGGGGTTTGGGCGCTGGAGGGGGTTCGGGTGCTGGAGGTCTGTTTGGGTGCTGGGGGTGGTGTTTGGGTGCTGGAGGTCTGTTTGGGTGCTGGGGGTGGGGTTTGGGTGCTGGGGGTGGGGGTTTGGGTGCTTATGGGGATGTGTTTGGGTGCTTATGGGGAGTGTTTGGGTGCTGAGGGGTATTTGGGTACCAGGGGATGTGTCTGGGTGCTGGGGGTGGGTTTAGGTGCTGGGGGTGGGGTTTGGGCGCTGGAGGGGGGTTTGGGTGCTGGAGGTCTGTTTGGGTGCTGGGGGTGGGGTTTGGGCGCTGAAGGGGGGTTCGGGTGCTGGAGGTCTGTTTGGGTGCTGGGGGTGGGTTTGGGTGTTGGAGGCGTGTTTGGGTGCTTATGGGGAGTGTTTGGGTGCTGAGGGGTATTTGGGTACCAGGGGATGTGTCTGGGTGCTGGGGGTGGGGTTTAGGTGCTGGGGGTGGGGTTTGGGTGCTTATGGGATTTGTTTAGGTGCTGGGGGGTGTGTGTGTGTGTTTGGGTGCTTATGGGATGTGTTCGGATGCTGGGGGGGGTGTGTGTGTGTTTGGGTGCTTATGGGGTGTGTTTGGATGCTGGGGGGTGGGGGGTGTGTGTTTGGGTGCTTATGGGATGTGTTTGGATGCTGGGAGGGGGGTTGTGTTTGGGTGCTTATGGGATGTGTTTGGGTGCTGGGGGGTGTGTGTGTGTGTTTGGGTGCTTATGGGATGCGTTTGGATGCTGGGGCGGGGGGTGTGTGTGTGTGTGTGTTTGGGTGCTTACGAGGTGTGTTTGGGGGTGCTGTTTGGATGCAAGGGGGGGTGTGTGTGTTTGGGTGCTTATGGGATGCATTTGGATGCTGGGGGGGGGTGTGTGTTTGGATGCTGAGGGGGGTGTGTGTGTGTGTTTGGGTGCTTACGAGGTGTGTTTCGGGGTGCTGTTTGGATGCAAGGGGTGTGTGTGTGTTTGGGTGCTTATGGGATGTGTTTGGATGCTGGGGGGGTGTGTGTGTGTTTGGGTGCTTATGGGATGTGTTTGGGTGCTGGGGGGGGTGTGTGTGTGTTTGGGTGCTTATGGGATGTGTTTGGATGCAAGGGGGGGTTGTGTTTGGGTGCTTATGGGATGTGTTTGGGTGCTGGGGGGGGGTGTGTGTGTTTGGGTGCTTATGGGATGTGTTTGGATGCTGGGGGGGTGTGTGTGTGTTTGGGTGCTTATGGGATGTGTTTGGGGGTGCTGTTTGGACTCAAGGGGGGTGTTTGGATGCCGGGGGGGGTCCCGTACCTGGAACTCGGCCGCGTTGGTGCCGAACACGTCCCCGTACAGCGGCTTCCCCGTCTCGTCCACAGGAGGCTTCCCCCAGCCCCCAGCGTGGTACCCGAAGGAGCAGCCCTTTGGGGGGGGGGGGGGGGGGACACGACACACACAGAGCCTTAGAGACCCCCCCCCACCTCTGATACCACCCAGCACCCAACCTCCCAGCACCCTAACCCCCCCCAGGCACCCAAAGAACAGCCCTGGACCATAAGAATCCCCCCTTTGTGATGCTCATGCCCCCCCCCCAGCATCAAACCCACCCCTAAATCCTGCTCCCCCACCCCAACACCCAATGGAGCAGCCCTGCAGCACCCATGCATGTATAGGACTCCAAAAGTCCCTCCCAGCACCCAAATCTCCCCCTGCCCCGCCCCAAGACCCTTAAAGCTCCCCCCTCCCCCCAGCACCCAAAGCTCCCACCCAGCACCCAAAGCCCCCCCCCAGTACCCAAAGCTCTCCCCAGCACCCAAAGCCCCCCCAGTACCCAAAGCCCCCCCTCAGTACCCAAAGCTCTCCCCAGCACCCAAAGCTCCCACCCAGCACCCAAAGCCCCCCCCAGTACCCAAAGCTCTCCCCAGCACCCAAAGCTCCCACCCAGCACCCAAAGCCCCCCCCCCAGTACCCAAAGCTCTCCCCAGCACCCAAAGCCCCCCCCAGTACCCAAAGCTCTCCCCAGCACCCAAAGCTCTCCCCAGCACCCAAAGCCCCCCCAGTACCCAAAGCCCCCCCTCAGTACCCAAAGCCCCCCCAGCACCCAAAGAAGCCCCCCCCCAGCACCCATAACCCCCCCTCACCTCGGGGATGGGTGAGTTGAGCCCCGGGATCTTGAGGTTGGGGTAGGAGGGGGGGGGCCCATAGCGCTGCATCGCGATCAGCCACGGGGGGGGCACCTTGTGTGCGTTCTGCCGGCACCACAAAGGAGGGGGGGGTCAGCACCCAAAGGTGCCCCCAGCACCCATTGACACCTGAGTACCCCCCCCACCAAGCACCCAGCATTTCAGGGTGACAAAAACACCCCTAGCTCCCTGTCAGCCCTCATGGGTGCTCCTTGGCCATGCCAGGGTGACCCCAGCACCCATGGGTGCTCCCTGGCCACATCAGGGTGACCCCAGCGCCCATGGGTGTTCCCTAGGCACCTCAGGGTAACCCATCCAGCACCCATGGGTGCTCCCTGGTCACATCAGGGTGACCCTAGCACCCATAGGTGCTCCCTAGGCACCTCAGGGTAACCCACCCAGCACCTATGGGTGCTCCCTGGCCACATCAGGGTGACCCTAGCACCCATGGGTGTTCCCTAGGCACCTGAGTGTAACCCACCCAGCACCTATGGGTGCTCCATGGCCACATCAGGGTGACCCCAGCATCCATGGGTGCTCCCTAGTCACCTCAGGTTAACACATCCAGCACCCATGGGAGCTCCTGGCCACATCAGGGTGACCCCAGCACCCATGGGTGCCACTCACCGGCCCCACGGGCATGCCCAGGGCGATGCGCAGCTCATCCGAGAGGTCTCCAGGCTTCTTCTCCTTGAGCCGTGTCTCAAACTCCTTCCCCTGGGATGAGGACAGAAAGGGTTGGTGGTGGGGGGAATCACCTCTAATAGCACCCATTGAGGGGTCAGGGGCAGCACCCATGGGTGGGGGCACCCACCTCGTAGTAGAGGTCCCCGTGGATGGTGAGCTTGGGCTTGGTTTGCCACTTGAAGAAGGCGTCGTGCAGCTTCTGGTAATCGATGTCGATCTTGCCCATCTTCGGCCTCACCTTCTCCCTCATCTTGGACTTCATCGTCTTCTGCTCCTCCTTTTGGGTGGGGGGGGACACAAATGGGTGGGTGGGGGGCACGCACAGCGGGGTGGCACCGGTCCCAGCACCCACAGGGACACCCGAAGTGATGGGGAGCTGTGGCAGCTCCCAAGGCCCCGCTCGCTCATCGGCCCCAAAGCTGTCTGTGTCCAACTATGATGGAACCAAAGCCCATGGGGACACCCAGGAGGTCCCCAAAGGTCCTCATGGGCACCCATAACACCCCCATAGCACCCTATGAGCACCCGTAACACCCCCATAGCACCCCGTAAGCCCCTCATAAGCACCCATAAAACCCCCAAAGCCCCCCATGGGCACCCATAAAAACCCCATAACACCCCTAAAGCCCCCCATGGGCATCCATAACACCCCCACAGTCCCCTATGGGCACCCATAACACCCCCCACAATCCCCTATGGGCACCCATATCACCGCCAAAGCTCCCTATGGGCACCCGTAACAGCCCCAAAGCCCCCTACGGGCACCCATAACACCCCTAAAGCCCCCCTATGGTCACCCATAACACCCCCAGCGCCCCCTATGGGCACTCATATCACCCCCAGTGCCTCCTATGGGCACCCGTATCACCCCTAAAGCCCCCCATGGGCACCCGTAACACCCCTAAAGTCCCCTACGGGCACCCATAACACCCCCATCGCCCCCTATGGGCACCCATAACACCCCCATAACACCCCTAAAGGCCCCCATGGGCACCCATAACACCCCCATAACACCCCCAGCACCCCCTATGGGCACCCACATCACCCTCCATAACACCCCCAGCACCCCCTATGGTCACCCATTAACACCCCTAAAGGTCCCCATGGGCACCCATAACACCCCCAGCGCCCCCTATGTGCACCCATAACACCCCCAGCGCCCCCTATGGGCACCCAGAACACCCCCATAACACCCCCACCGCCCCCTATGGGCACCCATAACACCCCCATAACACCCCTAAAGGCCCCCATGGCACCCATAACACCCCCATATCACCCCCAGCGCCCCCTATGGGCACCCATATCACCCCCATAACACCCCCAGCACCCCCTATGGGCACCCACATCACCCTCCATAACACCCCCAGCACCCCCTATGGTCACCCATTAACACCCCTAAAGGTCCCCATGGGCACCCATAACACCCCCAGCGCCCCCTATGGGCACCCATAACACCCCCAGCGCCCCCTATGGGCACCCAGAACACCCCCATAACACCCCCACCGCCCCCTATGGGCACCCATAACACCCCCATAACACCCCTAAAGGCCCCCATGGCACCCATAACACCCCCATATCACCCCCAGCGCCCCCTATGGGCACCCATATCACCCCCATAACACCCCCAGCGCCCCCTATGGGCACCCACATCACCCTCCATAACACCCCCAGCACCCCCTATGGGCACCCACATCACCCTCCATAACACCCCCAGCACCCCCTATGGTCACCCATTAACACCCCTAAAGGTCCCCATGGGCACCCATAACACCCCCAGCGCCCCCTATGGGCACCCATAACACCCCCATAACACCCCTAAAGGCCCCCATAAGAGCCCCATCACCCCCCATGGGCACCCACAGCCTCCCCCCCACCCCGGGCACCTTCTCCTGCAGGGCCTCGCGCATCTCCTGGATGCCGGTGCGCTTGATGAAGTCGGGCAGCTCGAAGGGGGCTTCTCGATGCCGCGCTTGCCCTGCAGGTACTTGCGCTTGAAGCACCAGTGCCGAGGCACCGGCACCGAGTTCCGCGTGGCCTTGAGGTGCACCAGGAGCTTGGGGTCCTGCGCCGTCACGTCGTGCATCTCCACCACGTCCGGGCGGGCCACGAGCTGCAAGAGGGGGGGAATGGGGGATGTGAGTTGGGGGATTGGGGGGGGGATGGGGGATGTGGGGACATAGGGGGGGGATGGGGGATATGGGGATGGGGGATATGGGGATGGGGGATATGGGGATGGGGGATATGGGGATGTAGAGAGATGGGAATGGGGGTAGATGAGGGTGGGGATGGGGGAGATGGGGATATGGGGATGGGGGATGTGGGACATGGAGATGGGGGGAGATGAGGATGAGGGATGTGGGACATGGGGATATGGGGATGGGGGATGTGGGACATGGAGATGGGGGTAGATGGGGGTGGGCATGGGGGGAGATGGGGGTGGGGAATGTGGAACATGGGGATATGGGGATGGGGGAGATGGGGATAGGGGTTGTGGAACATGGGGATATGGGACATGGGGATGGGGGTAGATGGGGGGGGATGGGGGATGTGGGGAGATTGGGATGGGGGATGTGGAACATGGGGATATGGGGATGGGGGGAGATGGGGATAGGGGATGTGGGACATGGGGATGGGGGTAGATGGGGGGGGATGGGGGATGTGGGGAGATGGGGGATGTGGGGAGATGGGGATGGGGGATATGGAACATGGGGATATGGGACATGGGGATGGGGGGAGATGGGGATGGGGGACATGGGGATATGGGGATGGGGGGAGATGGGGATAGGGGATGTGGGACATGGGGATGGGGGAGATGGGGGGGGATGGGGGATGTGGGGAGATGGGGATGGGGGATATGGAACATGGGGATATGAGACATGGGGATGGGGGACATGGGGATATGGGGATGGGGGGAGATGGGGATAGGGGATGTGGGACATGGGGATATGGGACATGGGGATATGGGACATGGGGGGAGATGGGGATAGGGGATGTGGGACATGGGGATGGGGGAGATTGGGGGGGGATGGGGGATGTGGGACATGGGGATGGGGGGAGATGGGGATGGGGGGAGATGGGGATGGGGGATATCAGTTATGGGATGTGGGGAGATGGGGATGGGGGATATGGGACGTGGGGATATGGGACATAGTGATGTGGGGATACGGGGATGAAGGATGTGGGATGTGGGACATGGGGATGTAGGACATGGGGATATGGGACATGGGGATGTGGGACATGGGGATGTGGGACATGGGACATGGAGATGTAGCGACATGGGGATGGGGGATGTGGGATATCAATTATAGGATGTGGGGAGATGGGGATGGGGGATGTGGGATATGAGACATAGGAATGGGGGATATGGGGATGGCGGATGTGGGATATGGGACACGGGACACAGAACATGGGGATGAGAGATGTGGGGATGGGGGATATGAGACATGGGGATGTGGGATATGGGTCATAGGGGTATGGGATATGGGTCATGGGGATATGATACATGGAGATGTAGGGACATGAGAATGGGGGATGTGGGGGATGTAGGATATGGGACAGGGATGTGAGGGGGGGATATGGGGAGAGTGATGTTGGATATGAGATGTGGTACATGGGGATGGGGAGATGTGGGATGGGCAGATGGGGTTATGGGGATGAGGGAGGTGGGATATGGGGATGGGGGACATGGGGATGGGGGATATGGGATATAGAATGAGGGATATGAGATGTGGGACATGGGGATGTGAGGACATGGAACATGTAACATGGGGATATGGGGAGGGAGAACGTAGGATATGGAACATTGGGATGTGGGGACATGAGGATGTGGAGACATGGGGATGGAAGATGTGGAATATGGGACACAGGGATATGGGAATGGGGGACATGGGGATGGGGGATATGAGATGTGGGACATGAGGATGTGAGGACATGGAACGTGTAACATGGGGATATGGGGAGGGAGAATGTGGGATATGGGACATGGGGATGTGGAGACATGGAGATGGAAGATGTGGGATATGGGACACAGGGATATGGGGATGGGAGGATATGGGACATGGGGATGTGGGATATGGGACAGGGATATGGGGATGGGGGATTGGGGATGTGGGATACGGGACACGAGGATGTGGTACATGAGAATATGGGACATGGGGTTGCGGGGATGGGGACACATGGGGATGTTGGACACGGGACACAGGACATGGGGATGGAAAATGTGGGATACAGGGATGTAGGGATATAGAACATAGGGTTATGGGACATGAGAATACGGGGACATGGGGATATGGGACATGGAGATGTGGGGATATGGGACATAACACATGAGAATGGAGAATATGGGACAGAGAAATGTGGGGACACCCAGACATGAAACACAGGACATAATGACAAGGAAATATGGGATATGAGGATACAGGAATATGGGACATAGCAACACAACAATATGGGAATAGAGCATGGAAACACAGGACATGTCCATATGGGACACAACAGGTATGGGGACGCAGTGATATGGGATACAGGACATGGGGGCAGCAGGGCACCCTATGGGACAGGGCAGCAGAGCTGGGATTGCTGTGCTGAGGAGGGGCTAATGGGGCACAAGGGCACCCCAGGGTCCCTAAGAGGGGGTAAAGGGGCACCCCAAGGTCCCTAAGAGGGGGTAAAGGGGCACCCCAGGGTGGCCCTGGTGTCCCGGGGTGGGGGGGCTCAGGGTGACAGCAAGGCCCATGGGGTGACACAGGGGATGGGTGAGGCTGCAGGGTGCAAGGTGGGGGGCACCTGGGGCCATGGGGCCCTGGCCCCACACTCCTCACCTGCTTCAGCTCGGCCACGGTGAAGCGGTTCATGCGCCGCAGCTTCTTCTTGGAGAGCTTGGGGACCTCGGGCTTCTTCTCCTGGGGACACCCAAGGGTGGCACCGATGGGGCCGTCAGCCCCCGACATCCCCGTCCCCACCCCACAGCCCCCCAGGTCACCCGTGTACCGCCCCACAGCCCCCTGGGTCACCTATGTCCCAACCCACAGCCCCCTGGGTCACCTATGTCCCACCCCACAGCCCCCCCCGGGTCACCCATGTCCCAACCCACAGCCCCCTGGGTCACCCATGTCCCACCCCACAGCCCCCTGGGTCACCTATGTCCCAACCCACAGCCCCCTGGGTCACCTATGTCCCAACCCACAGCCCCCTGGGTCACCCATGTCCCACCCCACAGCCCCCTGGGTCACCCATGTCCCACCCCACAGCCCCCTGGGTCACCCATGTCCCACCCCACAGCCCCCCATGTCACCCGTGTCCCACCTCAGGGCCTCCCGTGTCACCCATGTCCCCACCCCAGAGCCCCTCCTGTCACCTACAGCCCCACACAGGCACCCGCTGCCCCCCATGTCCCACTCTGTCACCACATCCCCCTTTGTCCCCATGTCCCCCCCAACCCCAACATCTCCCACATCTTCCTCTGTCCCCCATCTCCCCGTTTGCCCCCCATGTCCCAACGTCTCCCTCTGTCCCCAACATCCACCGTGTCCTCCTGCCCCCCACATCCCTCTTTGCTCCACATCCCCCTCTGACCCCCATGTCCCACTTTGTCCCCGTGTCTCCTGCCCCCTTTGTTCCTACATCTTCCTTTGCCCCCAATGTCCACCATGCCCCCCTAGTCCCACTCCACCCCCTATGTCCTCCTGTCTCCTGTCCCCTTTGTCACCCCATGTCCCCCTTCTGTCCCTACACCCCCCTCTGTCCCTAATGCCCACCATATCCCCCCTTTGCCCCCCTTGTCACCAATGTCCCTACATCTTTCCCTGTCCCCATGTCCCCCCTTTGCCCCCACATCACCCATGTCACCCTCTGTCCCCACACTACCCCTGTCCCCCACGTCCCCCTCTCTCCCCCATGTTCCCTGTATCCCTACATCTCTCTCTGTCCTCAACGTCCACCACGTCCCCCTCTGTCTCCTGTCCCCCTTTGTCCCCCCATGTCCCCCTTTCCCCATGACCTCATGCCTCCCTCTGTCCCCATGCCCCCCACATCCCTCTTTGCCCCACATCACCCATATCCCCCTTTGTCCCCATGTCCCCCTCTGTCCCCCATGTTCCCCTGTATCCCTACATCTCCCTTTTGTCCAATATCCACCACGTCCCCCTCTGTCTCCTGTCCCCCTTTGTCCCCCCCATGTCCCCCTTTCCCCATGACCTCATGCCTCCCTCTGTCCCCATGCCCCCCACATCCCTCTTTGCCCCACATCACCCATATCCCCCTTTGTCCCCATGTCCCCCTCTGTCCCCCATGTTCCCCTGTATCCCTACATCTCCCTTTTGTCCCAATGTCCACCACATCCCCCTCTGTCTCCTGTCCCCCTTTGTCCCCCCATGTCCCCCTTTCCCCATGACCCCCTCTGTCCCCATGCCCCCACATCCCTCTTTGCCCCACATCACCCATATCCCCCTTTGTCCCCATGTCCCCCTCTGTCCCCCATGTTCCCCTGTATCCCTACATCTCTCTCTGTCCTCAATGTCCACCACGTCCCCCTCTGTCTCCTGTCCCCCTTTGTCCCCCCATGTCCCCCTTTCCCCATGACCTCATGCCTCCCTCTGTCCCCATGCCCCCCACATCCCTCTTTGCCCCACATCACCCATATCCCCCTTTGTCCCCATGTCCCCCTCTGTCCCCCATGTTCCCCTGTATCCCTACATCTCCCTTTTGTCCCCAATGTCCACCACGTCCCCCTCTGTCTCCTGTCCCCCTTTGTCCCCCCCATGTCCCCCGCATCC
Organism: Pezoporus flaviventris; assembly: GCF_033815535.1. NCBI lineage: Eukaryota > Metazoa > Chordata > Aves > Psittaciformes > Psittacidae > Pezoporus > Pezoporus flaviventris. The sequence goes on along the minus strand of NW_026893388.1, from coordinate 45,457 downwards.
CTCTTTGCCCCACATCCCCCTTTGTCCCCACATCCCCCTTTGTCCCCACATCCCCTTCTGTCCCCATGTCCCCCCATTTCCCCCCCCCAACCTGCTCATCCTCAGAGCTGTCATCCTCGCTGCCCTTGCGCCCATCTTCCCCCCCTTTCTTCTTGGGCACGGCGCTGCTCTCGGGCCGCTCCGCTTTGTCCGGCTCCTTCTCCTTGTCCTTCTTCACATCATCTGTCAGCTGCAAGGGGGGGGGGTTTGAGCAGGAGAAGGGGTGCTCAGGAGCACCCTAGGGTGCTGTGCTCACCCTCCCCCCCCAATAGCACCCATTGGGTGCCCTCAGCCCACCTTGAAAGCCTCAAAGATCCATCTTGAAGAACACGAAGTTGGGGTCGTAGATCTCGGGCTCCTCGGTCACGTACTCGATCTCCACCGCGGTGCCGGGGGGGTCCGGGGGGTGGATGCTGAGGAGGGGGGGGCAGGGCCCCCCCCGGCATCCCGGGCTCGGCCCCGCTTCTTCTTCTTGCGGTTGCGGCGCTTGCGGTTGCGCTGGGGGGGGGGACACGATGGGGACATGGGGGGGGGGGATGAGGATGGCTCAAACCCCCCCCAGGGATCCAAACCCTGGGTACCCAAAGGGGGGTTCTGGGGGGAAAATGGGGTCCTATGGACACCCCCCCCCCACAACAATGGCACCCATGGGTGGGGGGCACCCATCCCACCTCCTTCTTGGAGAGCCCTGTGTCTTCCTCTGTCTCCGAGGCTGAGGCTGCTGCTCGAGGCTCTGTCTCCATCTCATCCTCAGCTATGGGGATACGAAAGGGGGGGGGTGAGGAGGGGGGGGTCTGGGTGCTGCCCCCCCCCCCCCCCCCCCGCCCCAAAGCACCCATGGGTGCCCACCTGAGAGCCCTGGCACCGTGATGAGCTCCTCCTGCCGGATCTCCTTCAGCTGCAGGATCTTCTCCAGGGCCTGGGGGATCTTGGGGCCCACAGCTGGGTCATCGGACTTGGGGGGCAGGGGGGGAACACACATTGTGGGGGGGGGTCAGGGGCACCCAGGAGCACCCCCACCCATCCAGAGACCCCCAACACATGGGGGACCCCCCCATTGAACCCGCACCTCTTAAGACTCCAAACCCACCCCAAGCACCCAAGAGGCCCCAAGAGCCCCCCAGAAAATTTGGGACCCCCCCACCCCACCTCCCAAAGCACCCCAGCACCCACCTCTCGCGTCTCCTCACCGGGGGGTGGGGGGGGCCCGCGTGGCCGGGAGGCCCCCATGGGCACCCCAGGGATGGGGGCACCCATAGGGGTGCTGCCTGTGGGGTGATAGGGGAGTGCTGTAGGATGGAAGGACACACAGAGAGCACCCATTGTGTGTGTGTCCCCCCACACCCCAGGGCAGCTGACACCCACCTCGGGGGGGCAGCGAGGCCCGAGCACCCATGGGTGTCACGTCGGGGGGGGGGCGGGGCACGGCGGGGGCCATCTTGGCCATCTCCTGCTGCCTCTCCTGCTCCAGCAGCACCGCGGCCTGTGGGGACACCCAAAGGTGAGGGACACCCATGGAACCCCCAAGCGCCCATGGGTGCCCCCATCCTCACCCGCTTCTGCTGCTCCAGCAGCTCCTGCTCCTTGGCTTTGTCTCCGAATGGGTGCTGGCTCTGGTGGGAGAGGTGGGGGGGAGGGGGGAAACCGAGAGTCAGAGCACCCATGGGTGCAATTACAGCTTCAACCCCAGCACCCATAGGTGCCCCATAGACCTGCAGCACCCCCAGGGGTGTCGCACCCCCCAACAGGACATTAAATGCCCCCAAACACCCCTCCCAGCACCCATAGGTGGCACACTCACAGCACCCCCCTGCACCCATGGGTGCTGCATGAACTTGCATCAAACCCCAACACCCACACATCATCCAGCCCCCCCCCCCAAACAGCCCCATGGGAATCCCTTAAGTATTTAGGACCCCCCCCAGCCCACCTCTGGGGATCCCCCCATCACCCATGGGTGTCCCCCACTGCCCACTGACACCCTCCTGTATTTCGCCCATCATTCCTCAGCACCCCCCCATCACCCATGGGTGCCCCCAGGCCCACCCTAGCACCCCTGGGTACCCCCCCATCACCCTGGGGTAACTCCCAGACGCCCCATCACCCATGAGTGCCCCCCAGACCTCCTCAGCAGCCATATGTGACTCCCTACAGAGCCCTCCAGCACCCACGGGTGCCCCCCTGCACCCCTCCAGCACCCCTAGGAAACCCCCAGACCACCCCAGCACCTATGGGTGACCCCCCCCACCCTCCCCCAAGCCCTCCAGCACCCATGGGTGCCCCTGCCGCACCCCTCCAGCACCCCTAGGAAACCCCCAGACCACCCCAGCACCTATGGGTGACCGCCCCCCCGAGCCCTCCAGCACCCATGGGTGGCCCCGCCACAGCACCCAGCACCCATGGGTGCCCCCCCTGCACCCCTCCAGCACCCCTGGGTAACCCCCAGACCATCCCAGCACCTATGGGTGACCCCCACCCTGAGCCCTTCAGCACCCATGGGTGCCCCCCCACACACCCCTCCAGCACCCCTGGGTAACCCCCAGAACTTCCCAGCACCTATGGGTGACCCCCCCCCCCAAGCCCTCCAGCACCCATGGGTGGCCCCCCCCACCGCACCCAGCACCCATGGGTGCCCCCCACCTGCTGGGCGCGCTCCTCCTGCAGCAGCAGGGCCGCTTGCTGCTGCGCCAGCGTCAGCCGCTCCTCCTCCGAGAGCCCCTCGGCCCCCCGCAGCCCGGGGGGGGGCGGCGGGGGTGGGGGGGGCACCCCGACCCCCCCCAGCCCATAGCTCAGCCCCAGCCCCGGGGGTGGGGGGGGCACCAAGGGGTGCTGCAGGGGCAGGGCAGGAAGCTGGGGGGGGGGGGGGCAGAGAGCTCAGTGTCATTGCAGCACCAATAGACCCCCCCAAATCGCTCCTCACCCCCCCCCCAAACTTTTTATAATGGAAGAGTCCTGCACCCCCCCAACCCCCAAACTGGAAGGATCCTATTCCCACCCCCCATAGCCCCCCCCCCCATTGAACCCCAAGACCCCTCCTTGGTTATAATGGAAGAGTCCTGCACCCCCCCAACCCCCAAACTGGAAGGATCCTATTCCCACCCCCCATAGCCCCCCCCCCATTGAACCCCAAGACCCCTCCTTGGTTATAATGGAAGAGTCCTGCACCCCCCCATCCCCCAAACTGGAAGGATCCTATTCCCACCCCCCACAGCCCCCCCCCCAATGAACCCCAAGACCCCTCCTTGGTTATAATGGAAGAGTCCTGCACCCCCCCCAACCTCCAAACTGGAGGGATCCTATTCCCACCCCCCCATAGCCCCCTCCCCCCATTGAACCCCAAGACCCCTCCTTGGTTATAATGGAAGAGTCCTGCACCCCCCCTTGCCCCCCATCCCCCAAACTGAAAGGATCCTATTCCCACCCCCCCATAGCCCCCTCCCCCCATTGAACCCCAAGACCCCTCCTTGGTTATAATGGAAGAGTCCTGCACCCCCCCCAACCCCCAAACTGGAGGGATCCTATTCCCACCCCCCATAGCCCCCCCCATTGAACCCCAAGTCCTTGCCTTCCCCCCCCAGCACCCACTTATGCCCCCCCCAACCTGTGCAGCTTTGTCCCCCTCCTCGGGGCGCAGCACGGGGCGGCTCAGCACGATCCCTGTCTGGGGGGGGGGGGGGGGGGAACACAAAGAGGGCACCCAGTGAGGGGGGAACAGATCCATGACCCCCCCCCGGGGAACACAGGGACCCCCCAACCTGAGAGAGCACAATGGGATACTGGGGACCCCCCCCCCCCCCCCCCGAAGGCGGGGGGCTCACCTGCATGGTGTAGGCCCTGCAGCCGCTCCACCAGCTCCTCCCGGGTACCTGGGTGCCATGGGGGGGGGGGGGGGGGTTAGTGACCTCCAATTCTGCCCCCCCCCATTGCCCCAAAGGGCCCCCCCAAACCACCCCAGGCACCCCCAACATCTCTTTAGGACCCCGCAAACATCCAACCCCCCCCCCATTGCCCCAAAGGACCCCCCAAATTATCCCTGGGCACCCCAAACATCTCTTTAGGACCCCCGAAACATCCAACCCCCCCCCAATTGTCCCAAAGGACCCCCCCAGACTACCCCTGGGCACCCCCAACATCTCTTTAGGACCCCCCCAAACACCTCTTTAGGGCCCCCCCCAACATCCAACCCCCCACCATTACCCCAAAGGACCCCCCCAAACTATCCCTGGGCACCCCAAACATCTCTTTAGGACCCCCCCAACATCCAACCCCCCACCATTACCCCAAAGGACCCCCCCAAACTACTCCTAGGCACCCCAAACATCTCTTTAGGGCCCCCCCCAACATCCAACCACCCACCATTACCCCAAAGGACCCCCCCAAACTATCCCTGGGCACCCCAAACATCTCTTTAGGACCCCCCAAACATCCAACCCCCCACCATTACCCCAAAGGACCCCCCCCCAAACTACTCCTAGGCACCCCAAACATCTCTTTAGGACCCCCCAAACATCCAACCCCCCACCATTACCCCAAAGGACCCCCCCCAAACTACTCCTAGGCACCCCAAACATCTCTTTAGGACCCCCCAAACATCCAACCCCCCACCATTACACCCCAAAGGACCCCACCAAACTACTCCTAGGCACCCCAAACATCTCTTTAGGACACCCCCCAAACATCCAACCCCCCCCCAGTTGCCCCAAAGGGCCCCCCCAGACTACTCCTGGACACCCCCAACACCTCTTTAGGCCCCCCCCCAACATCCAACCCCCCACCATTACCCCAAAGGCCCCCCCCCAAACTACTACTGGGCACCCCCAACATCTCTTTAGGACCCACCCCAACATTCAACCCCCCCCCATTGTCCCAAAGGACCCCCCCAAACTACCCCTGGGCACCCCCAACATCTCTTTGGGACCCCCCAACATCCCACCTCCCGCTCATTACCCCAAAGGACTCCCCCAGATTACCCGTGGGCACCCCCAACATCTCTTTGGGACCCCCCAACACCTCAACTACCCCTAAAGACCCCCCACACCCAGCAATAGCTACTTGGGACCCCCCCAACACCCTCCACCCCCACTGGGGACCCCATTAGGGCCCCATTTACCTCAGTGGACCCCCCCCTCCCCTCAGCATCCCGAGTACCCGGATGAACCCCTCAGGACCCTCCCCACTCCGGTCCCACCCTGCGCAGGGGCTCCGATGCCGGCCAGCGTGGCCTGGAGCTCGGCCGGGGCCCAGCTCGCGTACGGGGCCCCCTCGGCCCCGCTACCGGACACCCCGGCTCCGCCACCGGCCACCGCCGCCTCAGCCCGCTCCGCCGCCATCTTGCCGCGGCACCCGCGCGCAAGCGCCGCCCGGCCAACCAGCGACCGCGACACATCAACCAATCAGCGACGGCGTCACCGCGCCGATCAGCGGCTGCCCGGCCAATCAGAGGGCACCCGCCTCCCTGTCAATCAATGTGCCCCCAGACGCGATGCTCTTTTGCATGCCCGCCCACAAACGTAAACCACGCCCCGCCCTTCTATGGTGACGCTACTACGCTTCCCGGAAGTGACTCCGCGCACACCCGGAAGTACCGGACGCCGGTAAGCGGCGGCGGCCGCCGGTTCTGTTCCCCCCCCCCCCCCCCCGGTGCTGTGTTATTGGAGGGGAACGGTTCCGGTTCATCCGGTTTCCTCATCCCACACCCCCCCCCCCCCATCTTTCAACGTTGTCGCCGCAGCCGCGGGATGTCGCGCGCCACCAAGCGGAAGCACGTGGTGCGGGAGCTGCTGGAGGAGCACGTGATGCCGGCACCGCGACAGCGCGTAGTGAGGGTGCGACGAGGGGGGGGGGAAGGGGGTATGGACCCCCCCCCCATAGGACACAATGGGGGGGGTTGTCCTTGACTTGCTCTGTGTTGTGTGTGTGCCCCCCCCCCCCCCCAAAGGTGTTGGGGACCCCCGGGAACAACCTGCACGAGGTGGAGACCCCCGAGGGGACGCGGTTCCTGGCCAGCATGCCCCCCCGCTTCCGCCGCCACATCTGGATCAAGAGAGGTGACCCCCCCTCCCCCCCTCCTCCCCACCCCCCCCCATGATGCCACCGCTGTCACTGTGCCAGGGGGTGACCCCCAAATTCCACCCCCCCCCCCCCCCCCCCAGGTGACTTCTTGTTGGTTGATCCCATTGAGGAGGGGGCCAAGGTCAAGGCTGAGATCTCCCTGGTGCTCCTGCCCCCCCACGTCCGCTTCCTGCAGCGCCAGGGGCTATGGTAGGGTCCAACCCCCCCCCCAAATCAAACCCCCCCCCCCCCATAGCCCCCCTTTGACACCCCCCCACTGTTCCTTGCAGGCCTGAGGCCTTTGCTGCAGTGGAGAGGCCGAACAGGGAGGGGTGAGTGTGTGTGGGGGCACCAATAGGGGGGGGTTAAATAGGGTGTGATATTGGGGTTCATTGTTGGGGGGTGTTAACTGGGGGGGAAGATGGCATAAGGGGGGTGAACTGGGGATAATAACATGGGGGTGTCAGTGGTGGGGTATTAATGGGGTTATTAATGGGGGGTCATTAAAGGGAGGTATTAACAAGAGTGTCATTAATGGGGGGCATTAATAGGGGTGTCAATAATAGGGGTCTTACAAATGGGGGCATTAATAAGGGTGTCATTAATGGGGGGCATTAATAGGGGTGTCATTAATGAGGGGCATTAATAAGTGTCATTAATGGGGGACATTAATAGGGGTGTCATTAAGGGGGTGTTACAAATGGGGGCATTAATAAGGGTGTCATTAATGGGGGTGTTCTGAATGGGGGCATTAATGGGGGGCCATTAAAGGCAGGCATTAATAGGGGTGTCATTAATGAGAGCCATTAATAAGGATGTCATTAATGGGGGACATTAATACGGATGTCATTAAGGGGGGTGTTACAAATGGGAGCATTAATAAGGATGTCATTAATGGGGGTGTTATGAATGGGAACATTAACGGGGGGGCATTAAAGGGAGGCAATAATAGGGGTGTCATTAATAGGGGCGTTAATTGAGGTTAGTGGGGGGGGCAACAATGCAGCATTATTGGGGTGTCACCGGTGGGAGGGGGTGGCTCTGACCCAGGGGTCAGTTGAGGACACACCAACACCCGTGTCCCCATGTGACCCCCCCCCCCCCATGTCCCCTCTGCAGCCACCCCCCTGATGGGGACGGTGATGGGGAGGGGGGGCTCTTCGTTAACACCAACCGGGTGGTGGCCGGGGCTGAGACCGGGGACAGTGAGGACACGGGGGACAGCGAGGACTCACGTGATGAAGAGGACTCACGTGATGAAGAGGACTCACATGATGAAGAGGACTCACATGATGAAGATGACACACGTGATGAAGAGCACACACATGATGAAGATGACACACGTGACGACAAGGAGGACACACATGACGACGAGGAGGACACACATGACAAGGAGCACTCACCCCCAAAGGACACTGGGGGCCAGGCCACCAGGGCCGGTGGCGGGGGGGACAGGGGGGGTGTTCCCATGGTGGCTGCTCCCCAATAAAGGACTGTTGGTAGCACTGAGGCCGTGTGGTGACACACGATGGGGGCTGTTGTCCTGTCCTGTCCCCGTCCCCGTCCCCCCCCCCCCAGGCTCTGGTGACACTCAGGGACCATCCTTCGGTCTTTATTATCCAGGGGGTGACAAAGGGGATGGGGGGAATGGGACAGGAGGGGATGAGGCATCACTTGGTGATGGTGTTCCTGGGGGAGTAAAGAGGGGGGGGGGGGGTGTCAGAGCTCCCAGTGTCCATCCCAGTATCCCTCATCCTAGATGCTCCGTGTCCATTCCAGCCCCCACTATCCCATCCCAGTGCCCTCCAGCACTACTCCATTCCCAGTGCTCCCCAGTCCCTTTCCCAGTGCTCCCAGTCCCTCCTAGTGCTCTTCAGCCCCCTTCACAGTGCTCCCAGTTCCTCCCAGTGTCCCCCAGTCCCTCCCAGTGCCCCCAGTCCCTTTCACAGCGCTCCTAGTCCCACCCAGTGCCCCTGAGACCCTTTCCCAGTGCCCCCCTGTCCCATTCCCAGTGCTCCTCAGTCCCCTTCCCAGCACTCCCAATCCCTCCCAGTGCTCCCCAGTCCCGTTCCCAGCACTCCCAGTCCCTCCCAGTGCTCCCCAGTCCCCTTCCCAGTTCCTCCCAGTGCCCCTGAGACCCTTTCCCATCGCTCCCAGTGCCGCTGAGTCCCCTTCCCAGCACTCACAGTGCCCCTGAGACCCCTTCCCAGTGTGCTCCCAGTGCCCGAGTCCCCTTCCCATCGCTCCCAGTCCCCCCAGTCCCCTTCCCAGTGCTCCCCAGTCCCTCCCAGCACTCCCAGTGCCCCTGAGACCCTTTCCCAGTGCTCCCAGTGCTCCCAGTGCCCCCCTGTCCCATTCCCAGTGCTCCTCAGTCCCCTTCCCAGCACTCCCAGGCCCTCCCAGTGCTCCCCCGTCCCCTTTCCCAGTGCTCCCAGTTGCTCCCAGTGCCCCCAGCTCACGCGTTCATGCTCTTCCCGCTGCCGCTCAGGACAATGTACGGCGTCTTCTGCGCCTTCTGCTTCTCCTGCAGCAGGGCCACCGTGCCCAGGGGGGTGTCACTGGAGCTCATCTTCTTCAGCAGCTGGAAGACGGGGGGGGGGCACAGGTGACACCCAGAACCAAGCCCCCCAAACCCAGGGACCCCCCCCCCCAAAAGCCTCAGTGTGTTTGAATTTGGGGATCCCCCCTGAAACCCAGGAGTGAGGGGACCCCAAAGTGGTCCCATCTCTGCACCAATGGGTTCCAAAAGAGGGGTGAGGGTTAAAAAGAAGATGGGGGGGGCCCAAACTTGGGGTTCAAGGGGCTGAATGGAGCCAAGAGGACCCCAAAATCAGAACAAAGAACTCCAGTGGGGGCAGGATGAACCCTAAAAGGCTTCAGAGCCCCCCCAAACTGGACTGAAGGACCCCCAAAAGGTGTTTAAGAGCCACAATGGAGCCCAAAAGGGTGTTTAAGAGCTACAATGGGGCTCAAAAGGGTGTTTAAGAGCCACAATGGGGCTCAAAAGGGTGTTTAAGAGCCACAACGGGGCCCAAAAGGGTGTTTAAGAGCCACAATGGGGCCCAAAAGGGTGTTTAAGAGCTACAATGGGGCTCAAAAGGGTGTTTAAGAGCCACAACGGGGCCCAAAAGGGTGTTTAAGAGCTACAATGGGGCTCAAAAGGGTGTTTAAGAGCCACAATGGGGCCCAAAAGGGTGTTTAAGAGCCACAATGGAGCCCAAAAGGGTGTTTAAGAGCCACAATGGAGCCCAAAAGGGTGTTTAAGAGCCACAATGGAGCCCAAAAGGGTGTTTAAGAGCCACAATGGAGCCCAAAAGGGTGTTTAAGAGCCCCAATGGGGCTCAAAAGGGTGTTTAAGAGCCACAATGGGGCTCAAAAGGGTGTTTAAGAGCCACAATGGGGCCCAAAAGGGTGTTTAAGAGCCACAATGGGGCTCAAAAGGGTGTTTAAGAGTCACAATGGGGCTCAAAAGGGTGTTTAAGAGCTACAATGGGGCTCAAAAGGGTGTTTAAGAGCCACAATGGGGCCCAAAAGGGCAGAGGGACCCCCCCCAGCAGTGCCCCCCCCCCAACTCACCGCCTCCTCATCCAGCTTCTTCATCCTCCGCTCTGTCTTCATCTTCCCCGAGCCTTTGCCATGGAAGCGATGGGAGAGCTGCCGGAATGCCTGGAGGGGGGACACAGGACACACACACATAGAGGGGGGTCAGGAGGACACCGAGGGGGGGTCAGGGCCCCCCCATTGCCCCCGTCCCCCCACCTCAGCACCTCTTTGGGGGTGAGCTTGCGGCCGGTCTCGTCCACGTACTCGATCTTGACGTCGGGCCGGTAGCCCTCCTTCTCCTTGAAGTCCTGCGTGAAGCCCCGGTATTCCTCCCGGCGGCTGTACTTGTCATCGATGGCCCTAAGGGGGGGGGACACACCGGGGGGGTGAGAAGGGGATAGGGGGTACCCAGGGATGGGGGGGGATGCAGAGGGATGGGGGGTGACAAGGGGATGGGGGGTACCCAGGGATGGGGGGGTGACAAAGGGATGAGGTTGACAAGGGGATGGGGGGTACCCAGGGATGGGGGGGTGACAAAGGGATGAGGTTGACAAGGGGATGTGGGGTACCCAGGGATGGGGGGGTGACAAAGGGATGAGGTTGACAAGGGGATGGGGGGTACCCAGGGATGGGGTTGACAAGGGGCTGGGGGGGTACCCAGGGATGAGGGGGGATGCAGAGGGATGGGGGGTGACAAGAGGATGGGGGTACCCAGGGATGGGGGGTGACAAAGGGATAGGGGGTACCCAGGGATGGGGTTGACAAGGGGATGGGGGGAACCCAGGGATGGGGGGTGACAAGGGGATGGGGGGTACCCAGGGAAGGGGGGGGATGCAGAGGGATGGGGGGTGACAAAGGGATGGGGGGCACCCAGGGATGGGGGGTGACAAAGGGATAAGGGGTACCCAGGGATGGGGTTGACAAGGGGATGGGGGGTACCCAGGGATGGGGGGTACCCAGGGATGGGGGGTGACAAAGGGATGGAGGGTGACAAAGGGATGGGGTTGACAAGGGGATGGGGGGTGACAAGGGGATGGGGGGTGACAAGGGGATGGGGGGTGACAAGGGGATGGGGGGTGACAAGGGGATGGGGGGTACCCAGGGATGGGGGGGGATGCAGAGGGATGGGGGATAACAAGGGGATGGGGGGCACCCAGGGATGGGGGGAGTACAGAGGGATAGAAGGGGACAAGGGGATGGGGGGCAAGCAGGGATGGGGGGGATACAGAGTGATGGAAGGAGACAAGGGGATGGGGGGCACCCAGGGATGGGGGGTGATGTAGAGGGATGGAGGGTGACAAGGGGATGGGGGGCACGCAGGGATGGGGGGCCCAAAGGGATGGGGGGGACATGGGATGGGGAACACAGAGGGATGTGGAGGATACGGGAACGAGGACACAAGGATGAGGAACACAGAGGGATGCAGGAGACACAGAAGGATGTGGGGATACAGAGGGATAGGGGGTGACATGGGGACCGGGACATGGAGGGATGTGGGGGGCCACAGGGATGCAGGGGACACAGAAGGATGGGGTCGGACACAGGGATGAGGGACCACGGAGGGATGCGAGGGGACACAGAGCGATGTGGGATGCAGATGTGGGGGGACATAGGGATGGGAGACACGGAGGGAGGTGGGGGGCATGGGGATGGGGACATGGAGGGATGTGAGAGGATGCAGGGATGAGAACAGGGATGGGAAACAGGGATGCAAGGGACACAGAAGGATGCAGGGGACACAGAGGGATGCAGGGGACAAAGCAATGTGGGGTGACACTGGGATGGGGACACGGATGTGTTAGGACATAGGGATGGGAGACATGGAAGGATATAGGGGGCACGGGGATAGGGACATGGAGGGATGTGAGGGGATGCAGGGATAGGGACACAAGGATGGGGAACACAGAGGGATGCAGAGGATACTGAAGGATGTGGGGGGACACAGAGGGATGAGGGACCATGGAGGGATGTGGGGGGCATAGAGGGATGTAGGGGAATGCAGAGGGATGTAGGACACAGGGACGAGGGGCCAAGAAGGGATGTGGGGGCCACAGAGGGATGTAGGGTGACACTAGGATGGGGACACAGATGTGGGGGACATAGGGGGATGTGAGGGGATGCAGAGATGGGGACCACAGAGGGAAGCAGGGGACACAGAGGGATGTGGGGACACCCAGGGATGAAGGACCACAGAGGGATGGATGTAGGGGGATGCGGGACACAGGGATGGAGACAAAGCAGGATGTGGGGGGACACACACAAGGAAAGGGGTGCACAGGGATGGGGCAGTGCTTGTGCACCCCACATAGGGGAGATGGGGGGGGCATCACCCACATCTTGTCCTCGATGCAGTAAACGGCCGAGGGCAGGGACTTGTTGGGTGCCTTCACTCGTGCCACCTTCTGCACTGTTGTCTCCAGCAGCCCTGGAGGGGGGGAAAGAGGGGGATCAGGGGGGGCAGAGACACCCCAATACCCCATAGGGAGCCCAGACACCCCTATAGGGCCCCCATAGATGCCCTCAACACTCCCCAAATCATTCTAGAGACCCCCTCTATAGGGCCCCCATAGTTCCCATGTCACCCTATAGACCCCCCCCCAATTCACCCTATAGAGCTCTCCAAGCCCCCCATAACAAGGTCCCCAAACCACCTCAAGGGAACTCCAGTAACCCTCCCCATGCCACAAACTGACCCCAACCTTCCCCATAGGGACCCCAAATCTCCCCACAGGGACCCCAAATCTAGGGACCCCAAATCCCCCCATAGGGACCGTGACACCCCCCCATAGCCCCCTTGCTCACCCTTGTTCTGGCAGAGCAGCAGGGCTGCAGCCAGGCCCCGGTTCACGATGGGCTCCTCATCCAGGATGGTGGTGGAGGAGGCTGAGAACTGGGGGGGGAAGGGGGGGGAAAGGGGTTCAGAGACCCCCCCACAATGTGGGGGACCCCCCCCAAGCAGTTTTAATGGACCCCATCACCCCCCAAGGGGTACATTCCCCCCCACAAATCAGAGCAGAAGAGCCCCTAGAGGGGCCCCACTGTGTTTTGGGGTGCCCCCCTCAAGTTTTGGGGTGCCCCCCTCAAGTTTTGGGGTGCTCACATCCTGCTGCTGCCGCTCCTCAGCCAGGTTCACGCTGCTCCAGCCCATGTTCTCCTCCCCCTCGGAATCGGGGGCTTCGGGGGGGGACGGGCGCCCCGAAGTACGCTCCAGGGCCTGGGGAGGGGGCACATACAGTGACATGGGGGCCCCCAAAGTGACCACAGCCCCCCCCAAACCCTGCACCTTTCTTTCACCCCCTTTTTGTCTCCCCACACCCCCTGTACCCTCATATCAGACCCCAGCCCCTCATTTTGCCCCCCTTTTCCAGGTCCTGAGCCCCCCATTCTAGGTCCCAAACCCCCATTCCAGGTCCCAACCCCCCATTCTGGGTCCCAATCCACTCTTTCCAGGTCCCAACCTCCCATTCCAGCTCCCAAACCCCCATTCCAGGTGCCACCCCCCCACATTCTGGGTCCCAGCCCCCCCATTCTCAGTCCCAACACCCCCATTCCAGGTCTCAGTCCCCTATTCCAGTTCCCAGCCCCCACATTCTAGACTCCAACTCCCCTATTCCATGTACTGACCCCCATATTATGGGTCCCAACTCCCTATCCCAGGTCCCATCTGCCCCATTCCAAGTCCCATCCCCCCCATTCCAGATCCCATCCCTTCTATCCCAGTTCCCATGTCCTCATTCCAGGTCCCATCCCCCCCATCCCACTTCCCATCTCCCCCACCCCACTTCCCATCCCTGTTCCCATCCCAGTTCTCCTCCCAGTCCCCTCCCCACCCCAGTTCCCATCCCAGTTCCCCTCCCAGTCCCCCTCCCCATTCCCCTCCTAGTTCCCACCCCCTCATCCCAGTTCCCCCCACCCCGTTCCCATCCCAGTCCCCCATCCCAGTTCCCCCCCCGTCCCCCTCCCAGTCCCCTTCCCAGTTCCCCCCCCGTTCCCATCCCAGTTCCCCCTCCCCATTCCCCCCCAGTCCCCCCATCCCATTCCCCATGCCCACCATGAGCTCCTCCTGCCCCCCCAGTCCCCCCCATCCCATTCCCCATGCCCACCATGAGCTCCTCCTGCCCCCCCCATCCCATTCCCCATGCCCACCATGAGCTCCTCCTGCCCCCCCCATCCCATTCCCCATGCCCACCATGAGCTCCTCCTGTCCCCCCATCCCATTCCCCATGCCCACCATGAGCTCCTCCTGCCCCCCCCAGTCCCCCCCATCCCATTCCCCATGCCCACCATGAGCTCCTCCTGCCCCCCCAGTCCCCCCCAGCCCATTCCCCATGCCCACCATGAGCTCCTCCTGTCCCCCCATCCCATTCCCCATGCCCACCATGAGCTCCTCCTGCCCCCCCATCCCATTCCCCATGCCCACCATGAGCTCCTCCTGCCCCCCCAGCCCATTCCCCATGCCCACCATGAGCTCCTCCTGCCCCCCCAGTCCCCCCCATCCCATTCCCCATGCCCACCATGAGCTCCTCCTGCCCCCCCAGTCCCCCCCATCCCATTTCCCATGCCCACCATGAGCTCCCCCCAGTCCCCCCCATCCCATTCCCCATGCCCACCATGAGCTCCCCCCAGTCCCCCCCATCCCATTCCCCATGCCCACCATGAGCTCCTCCTGCCCCCCCCGTCCCCCCCATCCCATTCCCCATGCCCACCATGAGCTCCTCCTGCTCCTCCCTGTTCCCAGCCAGTCCATATGTCGGGATCTCTCCCAGGGTCCGGCAGAACTCGGATGTGGCGTTGAAGACGATGGCTCCGGAGCGGGGATCCGGCCCCGGCGCCCCCCCAAAGCCCCGCACCAGCTCCAGCACCTGGGGGCAATGGGGGTCAGGACAACAGGGTCCGAGCCCATGGGTGCTATGGGAGGGTCTATGGGTGCTATGGGAGGGTCTATGGGTGCTATGGGAGGGTCTATGGGTGCTATGAGGGGGTCCCAAGGGTGCTATGGGGTGGATGTCCCATGGGTGCTATGTGGGGATCCCATGGAATCTATGGAGGAATCCCATTGATGCTATGGGGGGTCCCATGGGTGCTATGGGGGGGTCCCATGGGTGCTATGGGGGGGGTCCCATGGGTGCTATGGGGGGGGTCCCATGGGTGCTATGGGGTGGATGTCCCATGGGTGCTACGTGGGGATCCCATGGAATCTATGGAGGAATCCCATTGATGCTATGGGGGGTCCCATGGGTGCTATGGGGGGGTCCCATGGGTGCTATGGGGGGGGTCCCATGGGTGCTATGGGGTGGATGTCCCATGGGTGCTACGTGGGGATCCCATGGAATCTATGGAGGAATCCCATTGATGCTATGGGGGATCCCATGGGTGCTATGGGGGGGTCCCATGGGTGCTATGGGGGGGATCACATGGGTGCTATGGGGGGGGGTCCCATGGGTGCTATGGGGGGGTCCCATGGGTGCTATGGGGGGATCACATGGGTGCTATGGGGGGATCACATGGGTGCTATGGGGGCTCCCATGGGTGCTATGGGTGGGTCCCATGGGTGCTATGGGGGATCACATGGGTGCTATGGGGGGATCACATGGGTGCTATGGGGGATCCCATGGGTGCTATGGGGGGGGTCCCATGGGTGCTATGGGGGATCCCATGGGTGCTATGGGGGGGTCCCATGGGTGCTCTCACCTTCTCCCCGGGGGCCTCCCGCAGCTGCTGGAGCTGCCGCAGCCTCCGGCCCTTCTCCAGCTGCTGCTGCAGCTCCTGCTCAGCATCGTCCTCATCCAGCACCCGCGGCGAGGCCGGGCCCTGCACCTCCTCTGGGGGGGGGTGGGGGGGCACCCATCAGCAGGGCCCCCCCTGCACCCCCCCAGCACCCTGGGTGTCCCCATCGTGTCCCCCCCCCAGCACTCCGGGTGCCCTCACCCTCGCTGCTGATGTCCATGCTCTCCAGGCGGGTGTCATCAGAGGGGAGCTGGGGGGGGTCTCCTGGGGGGGGGCTGGAGGGGGCCTCCCCCTCCCCTTCAGCACCATCCTCATCCTCTTGCACCCGGCGACCGCGGCCTCGGGACCTGTTGGGGGGGGGGGTGTGTGTCACGTGATAATGAGGGGAGATTGGGGGCTGCAATGGGTGCTGTGGGTGCTGGTGTTCCTTATACACCAGTCTGGGGTCCAATGGGTGCTGAGTGGGGGGATCTCATGGGTGCTGGTCGAGGGGTCCCATTGGTGCTGGGGTTGCTAGTCAAGGGGGGTCCCCAGTTGGGGGGTGCTGATGGGTGCTGGTCAGGGGTTCCCATGGGTGCTGACTGGGGGGGTCCCATTGATGTTGGTCATGGGGGATCTGATGGGTGCTGGTCAGGGGTTCCCATGAGTGCTGATTGGGGGGGTCCCATTGATGTTGGGTGTGCTGGTCAGGAGGTCCCATGGGTGCTGGTCAAGGGGTCCCATGGGTGTTGGTCAGGGGGATCTCACAGGTGCTGACTGGGGGGGGTCCCATTGGTGCTTGTCAGAGGATGGTTGGGGGGGTCCCATTGGTGCTGGTCAGGGGGGGATCCCATGGGTGCTGGCTCAGGTTTCCCATGAGTGCTGATCAGTGGGGGTCCCATCAGTGCTGACTGGGGGGAGTCCCGGAGCACTGGCTGGGGGGTCCCATTGGTGCTGGTCAAGGTAGGGGGGGTCCCATGAGTGCAGTGAGGGGGATCCCATTGGTGCTGGTCAAGGGTGGGGGATCCCATGGGTGTGGTGAGGGGGATCCAATGGGTGCTGGTCAAGGGGGGATCCCATGGGTGTGGTTAGGGGGATCCAATGGGTGCAGTGAGGGGGACCCTATGGATGTGGTGAGGGGGATCCCATGGGTGCTGGTCAAGGCGGGGGTCTCATGGGTGCGGTGAGGGGGATCCCATGGGTGCTGGTCAAGGGGGGGATCCCACGGGTGCAGTGAGGGGGACCCTATGGGTGCGGTGAGGAGGACCCCATGGGTTGCTGATCAAGGGTGAGGTCCCATGGGTGCCATTGAGGGGGTCCCATGTGTGCGGTGAGGAGGACCCCATGGGTGCTGGTCAACGGGGAGGTCCCATGGGTGCCATTGAGGGGGTCCCATGGGTGCAGTGAGGAGGACCCCATGGGTGCTGGTCAAGGGGGGGTCCCATGGGTGCAGGGAGGGGGACCCCATGGGTGCAGGGAGGGGGACCCTATGGGTGTAGTGAGGGGGATCCCATGGGTGTTGGTCATGGGGGTAGTCCCATGGGTACGGTGAGGGGGATCCCATGGGTGTGGTGAGGGGGACCCCATGGGTGCGGTGAGGGGGAGGTCCCATGGGTGCCATGAGGGGGATCCCATGGGTGCGGTGAGGAGGATCCCATGGGTGCTGGTCAACGGGGAGGTCCCATAGGTGCCATTGAGGGGGTCCCATGGGTGTGCTGACGGGGATCCCATGGGTGCTGGTCAAGGGGGAGGTCCCATGAGTACGGTGAGGGGACCCCATGGGTGCGGTGAGGGGGAGGTCCCATGGGTACGGTGAGGGGGATCCCATGGGTGTGGTGTGGGGAACCCCATGGGTGCTGGTCAAGGGGGAGGTCCCATAGGTGCCATTGAGGGGGTCCCATAGGTGCAGTGAGGAGGACCCCATGGGTGCTGGTCAAGGGGGGGGTCCCATGAGTATGGTGAGGGGACCCCATGGGTGCAGTGAGGGGGACCCCATGGGTGCAATGAGGAGGACCCCATGGGTGCTGCTCAACGGGGAGGTCCCATGGGTGCCATTGAGGGGGTCCCATGGGTGCGGTGAGAAGGACCCCATGGGTGCAATGAGGAGGACCCCATGGGTGCTGGTCAAGGGGGAGGTCCCATGGGTGCCATTGAGGGGGTCCCATGGGTGCGGTGAGAAGGACCCCATGGGTGCAATGAGGAGGACCCCATGGGTGCTGGTCAAGGGGGAGGTCCCATGGGTGCCATTGAGGGGGTCCCATGGGTGCGGTGAGAAGGACCCCATGGGTGCAGTGAGGGGGACCCCATGGGTGCTGGTCAACGGGGAGGTCCCATGGGTGCCGTTGAGGGGGTCCCATGGGTGCGGTGAGAAGGACCCCATGGGTGCAGTGAGGGGGACCCCATGGGTGCTGCTCAACGGGGAGGTCCCATGGGTGCCATTGAGGGGGTCCCATGGGTGCGGTGAGAAGGACCCCATGGGTGCAGTGAGGGGGACCCCATGGGTGCTGCTCAACGGGGAGGTCCCATGGGTGCCACTGAGGGGGTCCCATGGGTGCGGTGAGGAGGACCCCATGGGTGCTGGTCAACGGGGAGGTCCCATTGGTGCCACTGAGGGGGTCCCATGGGTGCGGTGAGGAGGACCCCATGGGTGCTGGTCAAGGGGGAGGTCCCATGGGTGCCATTGAGGGGGTCCCGCACCTGGAGCCGAAGTCCCCCCTCGTGTCCCCGGGGGCCAGGGGCAGGAGGTCGTCGGCCCGGAGCGGTTTCTCCTTCTTCCGGAGCCGCCGCACGCGGCGCCGCTGCCGCCGGAACGGCTCCTGATGGGGGGGGGGACACCCCCATTAGCCACAATGCCCCGGGGCAGGGACACATCCCCCCCACCCCCCCCAAGAAGAGCCCAAATCACCCCAAAAGGATCCAAATCCCCCTCTGAAAACACTGAAATCGCCCCAAAAGGACCTAAATCAACCTCTGAAAACACTGAAATCACCCCAAAAGGATCCAAATCCCCCTCTGAAAACACTGAAATCGCCCCAAAAGGACCTAAATCAACCTCTGAAAACACTGAAATCACCCCAAAAGGACCTAAATCAACCTCTGAAAACACTGAAATCACCCCAAAAGGATCCAAATCCCCCTCTGAAAACACTGAAATCACCCCAAAAGGACCTAAATCAACCTCTGAAAACACTGAAATCACCCCAAAAGGATCCAAATCCCCCTCTGAAAACACTGAAATCACCCCAAAAGGACCTAAATCAACCTCTGAAAACACTGAAATCACCCCAAAAGGATCCAAATCCCCCTCTGAAAACACTGAAATCGCCCCAAAAGGATCCAAATCCCCCTCTGAAAACACTGAAATTGCCCCAAAAGGACCTAAATCCCCCTCTGAAAACACTGAAATCGCCCCAAAAGGACCTAAATCCCCCTCTGAAAACACTGAAATCACCCCAAAAGGATCCAAATCTCCCTCTGAAAACACTGAAATCACCCCAAAAGGATCCAAATCCCCCTCTGAAAACACTGAAATCACCCCAAAAGGATCCAAATCCCCCTCTGAAAACATTGAAATCACCCCAAAAGGATCCAAATCCCCCTCTGAAAACACTGAAATCACCCAAAAGGATCCAAATCCCCCTCTGAAAACACTGAAATCACCCCAAAAGGATCCAAATCCCCCTCTGAAAACACTGAAATCACCCCAAAAGGATCCAAATCCCCCTCTGAAAACACTGGAATCGCCCCAAAAGGACCTAAATCAACCTCTGAAAACACTGAAATCACCCCAAAAGGATCCAAATCTCCCTCTGAAAACACTGAAATCACCCCAAAAGGATCCAAATCCCCCTCTGAAAACATTGAAATCACCCCAAAAGGATCCAAATCCCTCTCTGAAAACACTGAAATCACCCCAAAAGGACCTAAATCAACCTCTGAAAACACTGAAATCACCCCAAAAGGACCTAAATCAACCTCTGAAAACACTGAAATCACCCCAAAAGGACCTAAATCAACCTCTGAAAACACTGAAATCACCCCAAAAGGATCCGAATCCCCCTCTAAAAACACTGAAATCACCCCAAAAGGACCTAAATCAACCTCTGAAAACACTTAAATCACCCCAAAAGGATCCAAATCCCCCTCTGAAAACACTGAAATCACCCCAAAAGGACCTAAATCAACCTCTGAAAACACTGAAATCACCCCAAAAGGACCTAAATCAACCTCTGAAAACACTGAAATCGCCCCTAAATGACCCAATTCACTCCAGAAGCCCACGAAGCCACACAAAAAAAAACAAGTCATCACCGAAAAGGACTCAAATCACCCCAAAACCTCCCTAAAAGGACTCAGATCACCCCAAAACCTCCCCAAAAAGACTCAAATCACCCCAAAGGCCCCCCAAAAGGACTCAGATCACCCCAAAACCTCCCCAAAAAGACTCAAATCACCCCAAAACCTCCCTAAAAGGACTCAAATCACCCAACCCCCCCAAAATAACTCACCCCAAAGCCCCCCAAAATAACTCACCCCAAAGCCCCCCAAAAGAACTCAGATCACTTCAACCCCCCCAAAAGAACATAAATCACCCCCAAATAAGGACTCAAATCACCCCCAAGCCCCCCAAAAAGGACTCAAATCACCCCAACCCCCCCAAAAAGACTCAAATCACCCCCAACCCCCCCCAAAAAGACTCAAATCACCCCCTCAAAAAGACTCAAATCACCCCAACCCCCCCAAAAAGACTCAAATCACCCCCTCAAAAAGACTCAAATCACCCCAACCCCCCCAAAAAGACTCAAATCACCCCCTCAAAAAGACTCAAATCACCCCAACCCCCCCAAAAAGACTCAAATCACCCCCTCAAAAAGACTCAAATCACCCCAACCCCCCCAAAAAGACTCAAATCACCCCCTCAAAAAGACTCAAATCACCCCAACCCCCCCAAAAAGACTCAAATCACCCCCTCAAAAAGACTCAAATCACCCCAACCCTCCAAAAAAGGACTCAAATCCCCCCAAACCCACCCCCCCACCCCCCCCCAGCCTCACCATCTCCTGTGGTGTCAGGTACTCGGGGGCCAGGCGCAGGGGGGGCAGCTCCAGGCTCTGGGGGGCTGGGCCTGTGGAGGTGGGGGGCTGCTGCCGGGGGTCCCCTGGTCCCCCCCCCACTGTCCCCTGCGTCCCCAGGCGGAAGGAGGGGCGCTGGGGGGGGTCGGCGTATTTGGGGAGCACCACGTGTTCCTTGGGGCCCTGTGCATGGGAACACATGGATAACATGGGGTGAGGGCATGGGGTGAGGGCATGGGGTGAGGGCATGGGGTGAGGGCATGGGGTGAGGGCATGGGGTGAGGGCATGGGGTACCATAGAAGACTTAAGAGTTGGAAAGGACCTTAAGATCATCCGGGTCCAACCCCCCTGCTATAGGGGGGGACACCTCCCATGACATAGGATAACATGGAATAACCACATGGGGTAACAACATGGAATAACATGAAATAAGGGCATGAGATAACATGAGATAGTGGGGGATAACATGTGAGAACACGAGATAATAGCAAGGGGTAACGAGAGATGTTAACGTGAAGGGGCATGGGGTATTAACACAGGATGACATGGGATACCATGGGATATCATGCCAGGACACGGGACAACGACACGGGACAACGAGGGATGTTAACATGAAGTGGCATGGGGTATTAACACAGGATGACATGGGATACCATGGGATATCATGCCAGGACAGGGGATAACGACAGGGGATAACGACAGGGGATAACGACAGGGGATAACGACAGGGGATAACGACAGGGGATAACGACAGGGGATGTTAACGTGAAGTGGCATGGGGTATTAACACAGGATGACATGGGATAACATGGGATATCATGCCAGGACACGGGACAACGACATGGGACAACGAGGGATGTTAACATGAAGTGGCATGGGGTATTAACACAGGATGACATGGGATACCATGGGATATCATGCCAGGACACGGGACAACGACACGGGACAACGAGGGATGTTAACATGAAGTGGCATGGGGTATTAACACAGGATGACATGGGATACCATGGGATATCATGCCAGGACATGGGACAACGACACGGGACAACGACACAGGACAACGACACGGGACAACAAGGGATGTTAACATGAAGCGGCATAGGGTATTAACACAGGATGACATGGGATAACATGGGATATCATGCCAGGACACAGGACAATGACACGGGACAATGACATGGGATAACGAGGGATGTTAACATGAAGTGGCATAGGGTATTAACACAGGATGACATGGGATAACATGGGATATCATGCCAGGACACAGGACAATGACACGGGACAACGACACGGGATAACGAGGGATGTTAACATGAAGTGGCATGGGGTATTAACACAGGATGACATGGGATAACATGGGATATCATGCCAGAACATGGGATAACGACACGGGACAGCGACATGGGACAGCGACACGGGATATTAACATAGCATGACATGGGATCCCATGGGACAACAAAGGTAACATGAAATAACATGGAATAACACGCGATACCATAGGATAACATACAATAACACCATGGGATAACATCGGGTAACGTGACATAGGATAACACGCAAGAGCACGTGGAAACACGCGTTAACATGAGATAACACGCCTGTGGGAAGGGGGACACACGCAGGGAGGCGTTCGGATGGGGGGTACCTGGGTGGCAGCAGCGGGGTCCTCGTCCTCATAGGGGACATAGGGGGGCTTCTTCTTGCGCAGCTCCAGGTTCTCCTGCGCCTGCTCCTCGGCCACCAGCGTGACGTTCACCAGCACGTCCTCCGTCTCCTCCAGCACCCCTGGGAGGACACAGGGCCCCATCACTACCACCACAGAGCCCCAAAACTCCACTACACCACATAAGCACCCCCCAATCCCCCTCCAGCCCGCCACAAACTCCTCCCCTGTGCCCCACAAGATGCTCTATAACCACCCCCAAGCCTCTTGGCGCTGCATCCCACTGAGGGTGGATGTGGTACCAGGACCACCCCCCAGCCTTTTGCCACTTGGGGGGGGGGGGGGGGTGTGTCACAGAGCCCATGTCCCCCCACCTCACCCTTGTCCTTGAGGGTGAGGACGAGGGTCTCTCCCTCCCGGAAGGCGCCCAAGTCGTGCTCCACCGTCAGCCCCTGCAGGTCCCGTGCACTGTATAGGTCCTGGGGGGGGGGTACACACACGGGACATGGGGGGGTCAGGATGGACACTGGGGGGGAAGGGGAGGGTCCAGAAGGGTCCTTGAATGTCCCCAGCTCACCCTCTTCCTCCTCATGAACTCTTCCTCCACCAAGGTGCTGACGCCGAACTCCTGGTCCATCTCCTCCAGCAGCTTGGCCTGGAATGGGAAGAGGCACGGGAAATGTGAACCCAATGCATGGATGTTCCCAACCATCTCCTAAAGGTTCTATGGGAAGGGGTGTCAGGACATCCCTAACCTTAATTTGGGCTTTAAAAGCCTTCAAATCAACCTGAAACACCCCAAAACCTCCACTCCAACCTCTACATTTGGAGGAGCAGTGAAGAATATCGACCAGGTCCTATCAAAGAGCATCTGAACACCGATATCGCCATCAACCCCAATGAACTCAATGTTC
Organism: Pezoporus flaviventris; assembly: GCF_033815535.1. Lineage (NCBI taxonomy): Eukaryota > Metazoa > Chordata > Aves > Psittaciformes > Psittacidae > Pezoporus > Pezoporus flaviventris. The sequence goes on along the minus strand of NW_026893388.1, from coordinate 22,468 downwards.
TGTGACCAGGTAAAGCCCAACCAGTGCCTCAATGGGCCCACGAGGAGGGGAAAGTGGAAATTGGGTGAAAATAGACCCAATTTGCCTAAAAACCACTAAAAAACCTTCTGGAAAAGGGAGTTGATTGCCCAAAACCATCATTTTCCCAAAGATTTTTAGGTAATCTCAATAGAAAACACATTTAAAGGCTCCCGTGGCCCCAAACCACTTCAAACTTGGGGTGAAGTCACCATTTTAAGCCTGGTTTTGTTAAATCTGGGGTGGTTTAGGGGTGTCATCCCCCCCTCATCACTCACCCTCTTCTCTGCCAGCTCCTTCTCCTGCTGCAGCTTCCGGCTCCTCTCAATCCAGGCAGCCGTGTCATCCAGCCATGGATCATCCTCCCCCAGCGTCTTGATCTTCCTTGGAGGGGTTAAAAAGGGACATTTTGGGGTTAAAAAAGAACATTTTGAGGTTAAAAAGGGACATTTTGGGGTTAAAAAGGGACATTTTGGGGTTAAAAAAGAACATTTCCGGAGAGAAAATAAATGTTTTAAGGTTAAAAAGTAACATTTTGGTGTTAAAAAGACACATTCAAGGGTTAAAAAAAATATTTTGGGGTTAAAAATAGGCATTTTATGGTTAAAAAAAAACATTTTCATGCTGAAAATAAATGTTTTAGGATTACAGAGGGACGTTTTAGGGTTAAAAGCAACATTTTGAGGTTAAAAAAGAACATTCAGAGGTTAAAAAGGAACATTTTAGGGTTAAAGGGAACATTTTGGGGTTAGAAATAAACATTTTGGGGTTAAAAAAGGACATTGTGGGGTTAAAAGGGAAGATTTGGAGGTCAAAAAGGAAGATTTGGGGGTAAAAGTAGACATTTTAAACTTAAAGAGAAACATTTTGAGGTTAAAAGTACACATTTTAGGGTAAAAAAGAATTTTTGAATATCAAAAATACTCATTTTAGAGCTAAAAAAACATTTTGAGGTTAAAAATAGACATTTTAGAGTTAAAAAGACATTTTCAGGCTGAAAAAAAGACATTTTAAGGTTAAATAGGAACATCTTGGAGCTAAAAAGAGACATCTTAGAATTAAAAACAGAAATTTTGGTGTTAAAAGTAGACATTTTAGAGCTAAAAAGAAACACTTCCGGGTTAAAAGTACACATTTTAGGGTTAAAAGCGACATTCTGGGACTAAAAATACACATTCTGGAGTTAAAAAGAAACATTTTGAGGTTAAAAACAGACGTTTTAGGGTTAAAAACACATTCTGAGATAAAAAGCAGCCATTTTAGGGTTAAAAGGGAACAATCTGGGATTAAAACCAGAGATTTTAAGGTTCCAAAGGCACATTTTGGGGTTAAAAAAGGCCATTTTGGGGGCTCCTCACCCCAGTTTCTGGTTCAGGAGCCGCTTCTCTTTGGCAGCCGCCAGCTTCTCCCGGATCTCCTCCCGCTGGCGCTGCACCAGGGGGTTGATGACGTCCGCTGCCACCGGGTCCTCCTTGGTGCCAGCCTCTGGGGGGGGGACGGGACACAAAACACCCCCAAATGGGTGCTGGGTGCCCCCAAATCTTGGGGGGGATGTTTGGGGGGGGGGGCACCACTCACCCTTCTTGACTGTCGTTGTCTCCAGTGGTTTCAGGCCCAGCTTGGCCCGGAGTTTGCTGGGGGGGGGCACAAGGATAAGGGGGTGAGGGGGGCTGGGGACACCCAAAGTGGGGGGGAATGGGGATGGGGGGGGGGGGGGGTCACTCACTTGGTTTCTTCCACGCTGAGGGATGATTCGCCTGCAGCTTTGGGGGCTGCAGCTGGAGGGGGGGGTATTGGTTAATGCTTCTGTAGCCCTATAGGTTCACACACACCGCCAACGACCCCCCATGTAACCCCATAAGTAACCCCCAGGCCCACAATGGGCCCCCAAAGCTCCCCTACACCGCATGAACACCCCTTCAAGTGCCTCACAACCCCCCTCCAGGCCCCCCAAACCCCTCCTCTGTGACCAAAAGACCACCCCAGATACCCCACAGTCAACCCTAGCACCCCATAACTCCACCAAACCCCTCCCCTGTGCCCCACAAACACCTCCAGATACCCCATGAACACCTCCAAACCCGTTCCAGCCCCACACAAACCACCCCACATACCCCATAGTCAACCCTAGCACCCCATAACCCCACCAAACCCCTCAAGTGCCCCACAAACACCCCCAGATACACCATAAACACCCCAATCCCCCTCCCTGTGACCCACAAACACCCCACATACCCGCTAGTTAACCTTAGCACCCCATAACCCCACCAAACCCCTCCCCCGTGCCCCACAAACACCCCCAGACACCCCATAAACACCCCCAAACCCCTTCCAGCCCCCCCCTCCCAACGCCCCCAGTGCCCCATAAGCACCCCCCAAGGCACCCCATAACCATAACCACCCCCAGTGCACCACGTACCCCAATAAATGCCCTCTCCCTCCCCCCCCGCTTCCTCACCGGGCTCCTCCCGCTCCTCCCGCCGCTCCCTCTTCCCCCGCCGCTCGGCCTCGGCGCCTCCGCGGCCATGGCCGCTCCTCCCCGGCTCCTCAGGGCCGCTACGGCGGGAGGAGGAAGAACCGGAGCCGCCGCCGCCGCCACTTCGCTCCCCCCGGGAGCGGCTGCGCTTCCCCCTGCGCTCGCCGCCGCGGTGCCGGTGCTTCCGGTGCTCACGGGGCCGCCCCGCGGCGCCGCTCCCCCCCGCCGGGGTCCCTCCCGCTGCCGCCGGAGCCTCCTCGGCCCCTTCGGCCCCGCCGCGATCCCGGTGCTTCTTCGAGGAGCCCATGGCCGCCGCGCCGCCGCCGCCACTTCCGGGAGCGAAGCTTCACTTCCGGGGCTGTCACCATAGCAACGGCGCCGGTTCCGTCCCGGTCGCTTCCGGGTAGGGATGTACTTCCGCCAGGGCACGGTTTTCATTGGTTGTCACTAACGCGCCACGGCGGAGGGGTGTTGTGATAGGGCGGGGGAGGTACCATTCTGTGGGGATTGGGGGGGGGAATGAAGGGGCAGCGCCATTAGGGACTCTTCCTAAGGGCCGGACACCCTCGGAAAAGCAAGCAACGAGGATCTAGCAATCCCGGAGACGGAGATCCCCGTCAGGAAGAGCCGTGTGGATGGCCTTGTGGGGAGCGTGGGGGTATCCCAAAATGGTACCTCCCCATAGCGCGTCAAAATGGCGCCTCCCTGGGGTACAACAAAATGGGGGCAAGTTGGGGTGCAACAAAATGGCGGCGGGGGGGGGGGGAACACCCCGGATTGGACGAGGAGTGACGAGGGCCCCCAACGAGGAACAGCGGCCGAGGCCCCACAGTCGTTGTACACCCGCGGTGAGGGGCGGAGCGGGACAGCCCAAACCGCCCCGGGGGTTCCCGTTTCATCACCCGGGTCCAGCGCCGGTGTCTGCCCCCCCCTCCGCGCCTCGTGCCCTTTGAGCCGGCCCGGTCAGGCGCCTCGGCGGCGCCGGGGGCGTGGCCTGGGCTGGGTGGGCGTGGCCAGCGAGGGTATAAAAGGGGGCGCCTGAAGGCGCTTGCCCCCCCATTCCAGTCAGCAGCAGCGAGCGAAGGTAGCGGCCGGCCCGGGTGGTGGTGGGAGGCCCGAGGGGGGGGCCCAGGAGGTCCAGAAGGGGCTTTTGGGGGTTCAGGAAGGAGCTCAGGGTTTCACCACGGGAAATTGAGGGTGCGGGTGGGGGGGGGGGCATCCACCACACACTGTGAAGATATTGGGGTGCCCGGCGGGGTTCATGGGGTGCCGGACTCAGGCCTCCTGTAAGGACATTGGGGGGGGGTATTAAGAAACATCCCCCCCCAGAGCATTAGGGTGCTCTGCAGGATGTTAAAGAGCCCCCATAAGGACATTGGGGTGCAGGGAGGTGGTTGAAGCCCTCCTGAGGGTTTTGGGGTGTCTGGGGGGGGTTAATGTGTGAGGAGCATCCCAAAGCGTCTCTGGGGGTCCTCAGGGTCTCTCTGAGTGGATTTGGGGGGGGGGAGTCATGAGCTGCAGGAGCCCCCCCTTAATGAAATATTTTGGGGTTTCCCCCCCCCAGACCATGGAGGCGGACACGGAATCCTCCCCCCGCGACCTGGAGCTGTCGGCGCTGGAAGCGGAGAAGGAGCCGATGGCGGCGGCCGGGGAAGAGGACGCGGCACCCCCCCCCGAGGCCGAGCCGGGCCCCCCCGGTGGGGAGAAGAACGGGCTGGTGAAGCTGCCCGAGGAACTGGGGATCCCCATTGAATCGGGGGGCTCCAAGTTCACAGGGCTGGGGAAGGAGGAGCTGCTGCGGGCGGCCGGGACCCCCCCCTGGGCCAAGGCCCGTGCCATCCTCCTGCTCCTCTTCTGGCTCGGCTGGTTGGGGATGTTGGGGGCCGCCGCTGCCATCGTGGCCCGAGCACCCCGCTGCCGGCCTCTGCCCCCCCGCTCCTGGTGGGAGCTGGGAGCGCTTTACCGGGCCCCCCCTGCTGCTTTTGCCGGCGATCTGAAAGGTGAGAGGACTGCGGGGGGTGGAACCTCTTTATTTATCCCCCCCCAAAGGACCCCCCCTTACTTTATCCCTGTCAAAGAATTCCTCTTACTTATTTATTCCCCTCAAAGGACCCCTCCTGTTAGCTTATCCCCCCCCCAAAGAACACCCCTTTATTAGTTTATTCTCCTCAAAGAACCATCCCTATTAGTTTAGCCCCCCCCAGACGACCCCCCTATTAGTTTATGCCCCCAAAGAACCCTTCCTATTAGTTTATCCCCCCAAAGGACCCCCCTTATTAGTTTAGCCCCCCAAATGACCCCCCCCATTAGTTTCCCCCAATGGATCCTCCCCATTAGTTTGTCCCCCCAAAGGAGCCCCCCTTTATTATCTTATCCCCCCAAAGAACCCTCCCTTATTAGTTTATCCCCCCCAAATGACCCCCCATTAGTTTATCCCCGTAAAGAACCTATTTATCTCCCCCAAAGGCCCCCCCTTATTAGTTCATCCCCCCAAACGCCCCCCATTATTAGTTTATCCCCCCCAAATGACCCCCCCATTAGTTCCCCCCAAAGGACCCCCACTTTATGAGTTTATCCCCCCAAAGAATTTCCTCTATTAGTTTATCCTCCCAAAGGACCCTCCCCTTTATTAGTTTATCCCCCCCAAACGACCCCCCCTTTATTAATTACCCCAAATAATCCCCCCTTATTAGTTTATTCCCATCCCAAAGGACCCCCCTCATTAGTTTATTGCCCCCCAAAGACCCCCCCGTTATTAGTTTATCCCCCCAAACAACCCCCATTAGCTTATCCACCCCAAAGAACCTCCTTATTAGTTTATCCCCATCCCAAAGGACCCCCCCTTAATTTATTGCCCCCAAAAGACCCCCCGTTATTAGTTTATCCCCCCAAACAACCCCCCCATTAGTTTATCCACCCCCAAATAGCCCTCTTTACTAGTTTATCCCCATCCCAAAGGACCCCCCCATTAATCTCTTCTGCTGTTAATTTATCCCCCCACACGACCCCCCCAATAATTTATCACCCCAAAGACCCCCCTTATTAGTTTATCCCCATCCCAAAGCCTCCCCCCGTTAGTTTATCCTCCTGTTGTAGTTTATCCCCCCCCCAATGGACCCTCCCCATGAGTTCCCCCCCCCCCAAAGTACTCTCTCATTGGTTTATTCCCCCCCCCCAGAACCCCATTTCTCATGGGTGCCCCCCCTTGCGCTGCCCTCATTTCATCAGCCATAGGGTGGGGGCAGTGAGTCAGCATTTTGGGGGGTCACCTGACTTTGGGGGGGGGGGGGGGGTGGCTTTGATGGGCTCCCAAATCCTAATGGGGAGGACAAGAACACTCCCACCCCCCCCCATTGAATTTGGCATTGGGGAGTCCCGGGGGGAGGGGTGTGACTCAGATTTGGGGTTCACCCCCCCATTGAGTTTGGGATTGGGGGGTCCCGGGCGGGGGAGGGGTGACTCAGATTTGGGGTTCACACACCCCCCCCATTGAGTTTGGGATTGGGGGGTCCCGGGGGGGGGGTGTGTGTGTGACTCAGATTTGGGGTTCAGCCCCCCCCATTGAGTTTGGGGTTGGAAGGTCCCAGGGTTGTGACTCAGATTTGGGGTTCACCCCCCCCATTGAGTTTGGGATTGGGGGGTCCCGGGGGGGGGGGTGTGTGTGACTCAGATTTGGGGTTCAGCCCCCCCCATTGAGTTTGGGGTTGGAAGGTCCCAGGGTTGTGACTCAGATTTGGGGTTCACACCCCCCCATTGAGTTTGGGATTGGGGGGTCCCGGGGTTGTGACTCAGATTTGGGGTTCACACCCCCCCATTGAGTTTGGGGTTGGGGGGTCCCGGGGGGGGGGGGGGGTGGGGTGTGTGTTGTGACTCAGTTTTGGGGTTCACACCCCCCCCATTGAGTTTGGGGTTGGGGGGTCCGGGGGGAGGGGTTGTGACTCAGTTTTGGGGTTCACACCCCCCCCATTGAGTTTGGGGTTGGAAGGTCCCAGGGTTGTGACTCAGATTTGGGGTTCACCCCCCCATTGAGTTTGGGGTTGGGGGGTCCCGGGGTTGTGACTCAGATTTGGGGTTCACACCCCCCCATTGAGTTTGGGGTTGGGGGGTCCCGGGGGGGTGTGTGTGTGACTCAGATTTGGGATTCACCCCCCCATTGAGTTTGGGGTTGGGGGGTCCGGGGGGAGGGGTTGTGACTCAGTTTTGGGGTTCACACCCCCCCCATTGAGTTTGGGGTTGGGGGGTCCCTGGGGGTTGTGTTGTGACTCAGATTTGGGGTTCACCCCCCCCATTGAGTTTGGGATTGGGGGGTCCTGTGGGGGGAGGGGTGTGTGTGTTGTGACTCAGATTTGGGGTTCACTCCCCCCATTGCAGGTGTGGCCTCGCGGCTGGAGCACGTGGCCGGGCTGCAGGTGAAGGGGTTGGTGCTGGGGCCGCTGCACCCCCAGAACTCGGGGCTCCTCCAGGACACCCCCTTGGGGGAGCTGGACCCAGAGCTGGGCTCCCTCTCGGACCTCAGCCACCTCCTGCAGGCCGCCAAGAAGAAGGGTGAGGGGCACCCTAAGTGCTGGGGGGGGAGGGGGGCAATAGTGGGGTTATGGGGGTGCTGTGGGTCAGTGGTAAAGGGGGTGCTCTTTGACCCCACCAGGGATCCAGGTGATCTTGGATTTGACCCCCAACTACTCTGGGGGTCCGGCCTGGTTTGGGCCCACAGTGGCTGAGGACCCTGGCTTCCAGGACAAGGTCAAGGTGTGTGGGGGGCATTGGGGGGGGGGGGGGGGGCTGTGGGTGGCTATAGGGCAGCGATGGGGGGCATTGGGGCAGGTGGGGGGGTGCTCTTGGTATAGGACAGCAATGGGGCAGCTATGGGGGACATTGGGGCAAGTATGGGGTGCTCTTGCTGGGTATAGGACAGCAATGGGGCAGCTATGGGGGGCATTGGGGCAGGTATGGGGTGCTCTTGCTGGGTATAGGACAGCAATGGGGCAGCTATGGGGGGCATTGGGGCATGTATGGGGTGCTCTTGGTATAGGACAGCAATGGGGCAGCTATGGGGGGCATTGGGGCAGGTATGGGGTGCTCTTGCTGGGTATAGGACAGCAATGGGGCAGCTATGGGGGGCATTGGGGCAGGTATGGGGTGCTCTTGCTGGGTATGGGGCAGCTGGGGGTTGCATTGAGGCAGTTATGGGGTGCTTTTGCTTGGTATAGGACAGCAACGGGGCAGCTATGGGGTGCATTGGGGCAGCTGGGGGGGTGCATTGAGGCATGTATGGGGTGCTCTTGCTGGGTATAGGACAGCAATGGGGCAGCTATGGGGGGCATTGGGGCAGGTATGGGGTGCTCTTGCTGGGTATAGGACAGCAATGGGGCAGCTATGGGGGGCATTGGGGCAGGTATGGGGTGCTCTTGCTGGGTATAGGACAGCATTGGGGCAGCTATGGGGGGCATTGGGGCAGGTATGGGGTGCTCTTGGTATAGGACAGCAATGGGGCAGCTGGGGGTTGCATTGAGGCAGTTATGGGGTGCTTTTGCTGGGTATAGGACAACATTGGGGCAGCTATGGGGGGCATTGGGGCTGGCACAGGGAAGCTATGGGGTGCATTTAGGCAGGTATTGGGTACTCTTGTTGGTTATAGGACAGCAATGGGGCAGCTATGGGGTGGTGAGGGTGGCCATAGGGAAACTACGGGATGCATTGAGCAGCTGTGGGGTGCTCTGGATGGCCATAGGGTACTGAGGGATGACCCAAGTGGCAGCCATGGGGTGCTGTGGGTGGCCATAGGGCATCTCAGGGGTGCTGTGGGTCGCTGTGGGGCAGGCAGAGCACTCACCCCCCCCCCCCCCCGTGCCCCACAGCGAGCGATGAGCACGTGGCTGGAGCGCGGCGTCTCCGGCTTCTTCCTGGATGGCATCGAGGAGCTGAAGGTGGGGCTCGGGGCTGTGGGGGGCTGGAGGGGGCTCAGTGGGGCAGGAATGGGGCTCTATGAGGTGACCCCCCCCCTTTCCTGCCCCACAGCCCTCAGTGTTGGCCGAGTGGCGGAACCTGACAGAGCAGAGCAGCCCTGAGGGCATCCCCAGGTCTGTTTGTGCCCCCCCCCCCAACCCCATATATTTGAGGGGGCCCCCACTCCTCTGACCCACTGCTCCCCGTTTTTAGGGTGCTGGTTGGGGGCACGCGACTGCAGGACCCCCCCTCAGTGCTGGCGCAGCTCAACTCCTCGGCCGTGGGGCTGGGGCTGGTGCTGGTGCCCTCCCTGGAGGCGCTGGTGTCCGAACCCTTCAGCCCCACGCTGGTCCCCCGATTGCTGGAGTTCCTGGGACCCCAAATCCCCCTGGCCTGGAGCGTGAGTCCATCCCCCCCCCCCCCAGGACCCCCAAACCCTCCCTGGGACCCCAAGAGACCCCCAAACCCCCCCCGAGACCCCAGTACCCCAAGGGACCCCCAAACACCCCCTGGGACCCCAAGTGACCCCCAAACCCCCCCTGAGACCCCCAGTACCCCAAGGGACCCCCAAACACCCCCCGGGACCCCAAGGGACCCCCAAACCCCCCCCGAGACCCCAGTACCCCAAGGGACCCCCAAACACCCCCTGGGACCCCAAGTGACCCCCAAACCCCCCTGAGACCCCCAGTACCCCAAGGGACCCCCAAACACCCCCCGGGACCCCAGTACCCCACAGGATGCCCAAACACCCCCTGGGACCCCAAGGAACCCCCAAACACCCCCTGGGACCCCAAGTGACCCCCAAGTGACTCCCAAACCCCACCTGAGACCCCCAGTACCCCAAGGGACCCCCAAACACCCCCCCGGGACCCCAAGTGACCCCCAAACACCCCTGAGACCCCCAGTACCCCAAGGGACCCCCAAACACCCCCTGGGACCCCCAGTACCCCAAGGGACCCCCAAACCCCCCCTGGGACCCCAAGTGACCCCCAAGGGACCCCCAACCCCCCCCTGAGACCCCCAGTACCCCAAGGGACCCCCAAACCCCCCCTGAGACCCCCAGTACCCCAAGGGACCCCCAAACACCCCCCCGGGACCCCAAGTGACCCCCAAACACCCCTGAGACCCCCCCCCAGTACCCCCATGCCCCACGCAGCCCCAAGCTGGGGGGTGATGAGGTGAGGGGGGGGTGACCCTGTGTGTGTGTGCACCCCCGTGCAGGTGGGGTCCCCCTGGAAGCACCTCGTGGGGCTGAGCTCCCTCCGTGCCCCCCAACTCCTCCTCCTGCTCTGGACCCTGCCCGGGACCCCTGTGCTCAGCTATGGGGACGAAGTGGGGCTGATGGATGCTAAACAGGGGGAGGCCCCGTTCACCCCCCGGCCTGGACAGGTATTGGGGGGGGGGGGGGGGGGGCGACACATATTTTGGGGGAAAAAGGGGTGGATTTGGGGTGCTGTGGGGCTGAGGGTGGGGTTTGGGTACCAGGGGGGCTGGGGGGGGGTGATTTGTGCTCCAGGGGTGGGGGTTTTGGGGTGCTATGGGACGGTTGTGGGGGTTTTGGGGTGCTATGGGACAGGGTTGGGGGGGTTTTGGGGTGCTATGGGAAAGGGTTGGGGGGTTTTGGGGTGCTATGGGACAGGGTTGTGGGGGTTTTGGGGTGCTATGGAACAGGGTTTGGGGGGTGGGGGTTTTGGGGTGCTATGGAACAGGGTTTGGGGGGTGGGGGTTTTGGGGTGCTATGGGTCAGGGTTGGGGGGGTGGGGGTTTTGGGGTGCTATGGGACGGGTTGTGGGGGTTTTGGGGTGCTATGGAACAGGGTTGGGGGGGTTTTGGGGTGCTATGGGACAGGGTTGTGGGGGTGGGGTTTTTGGGGTGCTATGAGACAGGGTTGTGGGGGTTTTGGGGTGCTATGGGTCAGGGTTTGGGGGGTGGGGGTTTTAGGGTGCTATGGGCCAGGGTTGTGGGAGTTTTGGGGTGCTATGGAACAGGGTTTGGGGGGTGGGGGTTTTAGGGTGCTATGGGCCAGGGTTGGGGGGGTGGGGGTTTTGGGGTGCTATGGGACAGGGTTTGGGGGCTGGGGGTTTTGGGGTGCTATGGGACAGGGGTGGGGGGGGTGAAAGTTCATGACCTCTGACCCCCATTCCGCCCCCCCCCCCACAGCTGACCCCGATGCCCTGGGAACTGATCGAGGGGATCCAGAAGGGCGACAACAGCACCGAGGTGGGCGGGGCTTGATGGGCGGTGGGCGGGGCTTGTTCTAAAGAAGCCACGTGCGTTCAATGAGGGGGGCGGAGCTTCTCGAGGGGGGGGGGGGGGGGTGGAGCTTGTCTTAAAGGGGCCGTGATCCCCGTGTAACGCTGCCTCCCCGCAGGCCCAGCTGCTGGAGCTCTGCCGCCGCCTGGGTGCGCTGCGGGTCCAGGAGCGGTCGCTGTCCCTTGGGGATGCCGAGGCCGTTCCCGCTGGATCGGCGGCCGCTTTCCTGCGGAGCTGGGACAAGAACAAACGCTTCCTGGTGGTGCTGAACCCCGGGGACCAGCCCCTGCCTGCGTTGGCCCTGCAGGACCCCCGCCTGCCCCCCCAGGCCACCCTGCAGCTCAGCACCCACCACCCGCCGCCCGCAGAGCCTCACGTCGAGCTGGGGGCTCTCAAGCTGCGGCCCTACGAGGGGTTGTTGCTCAGCTTCCCGTATACCCCATAGTGCCAGTGCTGCCCCACAGCATCTGTGGGGCAGGAGCAGTCGCTTCCCCCCGCCCCGCCACCCACCTCGCTCCCAACGCGCAACACCCCAGCACCCACAAGTGGACCGATCCCATCCTACCCATAGCACCCATCAGAGCCTGGGGGGGGGGGCACACAACACCTATATGTGGCCTTATGTCCCCTAGCCCCAGCACCCCTGTTTCACCCCCCTTCATGTCTCATTTTGGGGGGCTCCCCCCTTCTTCTGGGGCTTTTGTGGGGTCCCTTTCTCCCCCCTGCACACTCCTTTTTGGTGGGGACCCTTGGCAGTGTTGGGGTCCCAGGGTGGGGGGGACCCCCTCTTGTCCATAAAGAGGTGTTTGGGGTGCTCCCTGTGCCCCACGTTGTTGATTAAACGAGCTGCATTTGTGCCTCTGTCTCCATCTATGGCCATGGGGGATGTGGCAGAGGGTTTGGGGGTACCCAGCAATGGGGGGGTTTGGGGGTGCAGGAGCTGGTTTGGGGGGGGTTGGGGGTGCAGGAGCTGGTTTGGGGGGTTTTGGGGGTGCAGGAGCTGGTTTGGGGGTGCAGGAGCTGGTTTGGGGGGTTGGGGGTGCAGGAGCTGGTTTGGGGGGTTGGGGGTGCAGCAGCTGGTTTGGGGGTGCAGGAGCTGGTTTGGGGGGGTTGGGGGTGCAGGAGCTGGTTTGGGGGGGTTGGGGGTGCAGGAGCTGGTTTGGGGGGTTTTGGGGGTGCAGGAGCTGGTTTGGGGGTGCAGGAGCTGGTTTGGGGGGGTTGGGGGTGCAGGAGCTGGTTTGGGGGTGCAGGAGCAGGTTTGGGGGGGTTGGGGGTGCAGGAGCTGGTTTGGGGGTGAAGGAGCTGGTTTGGGGGGTTGGGGGTGCAGGAGCTGGTTTTGGGGGGTTGGGGGTGCAGGAGGTGGTTTGGGGGGTTGGGGGTGCAGGAGCTGGTTTTGGGGGGTTGGGGGTGCAGGAGGTGGTTTGGGGGGTTGGGGGTGCAGGAGCTGGGTTGGGGGGGTTGGGGGTGCAGGAGCTGGATTGGGGGGTTGGGGGTGCAGGAGCTGGGTTGGGGGTGCAGGAGCTGGTTTGGGGGGTTGGGGGTGCAGGAGCTGGTTTGGGGGTGCAGGAGCTGGTTTGGGGGGGTTGGGGGTGCAGGAGCTGGTTTGGGGGGTTGGGGGTGCAGGAGCTGGTTTGGGGGTGCAGGAGCAGGTTTGGGGGGGTTGGGGGTGCAGGAGCTGGTTTGGGGGGGTTGGGGGTGCAGGAGCTGGTTTGGGGGTGCAGGAGCAGGTTTGGGGGGGTTGGGGGTGCAGGAGCAGGTTTGGGGGGGTTGGGGGTGCAGGAGCTGGTTTGGGGGTGCAGGAGCAGGTTTGGGGGGGTTGGGGGTGCAGGAGCTGGTTTGGGGGTGAAGGAGCTGGTTTGGGGGGTTGGGGGTGCAGGAGCTGGTTTGGGGTTGGGGGTGCAGGAGCTGGTTTGGGGGTGCAGGAGCTGGTTTGGGGGGGTTGGGGGTGCAGGAGCTGGTTTGGGGGTGCAGGAGCTGGTTTGGGGGGTTGGGGGTGCAGGAGCTGGGTTGGGGGGGTTTGGGGTGCAGGAGCTGGTTTGGGGGTGCAGGAGCTGGTTTGGGGGGTTGGGGGTGCAGGAGCTGGGTTGGGGGGGTGGGGGTGCAGGAGCTGGTTTGGGGGGTTGGGGGTGCAGGAGCTGGGTGGGGGGGTTGGGGGTGCAGGAGCTGGATTGGGGGGTTGGGGGTGCAGGAGGTGGTTTGGGGGGTTGGGGGTGCAGGAGCTGGGTTGGGGGGGTTGGGGGTGCAGGAGCTGGATTGGGGGGTTGGGGGTGCAGGAGCTGGGTTGGGGGTGCAGGAGCTGGTTTGGGGGTTGGGGTGCAGGAGCTGGTTTGGGGGTGCAGGAGCTGGTTTGGGGGGTTTCGGGGGTGCAGGAGCTGGTTTGGGGGGTTTGGGGGTGCAGGAGCTGGTTTGGGGGGTTTGGGGGTGCAGGAGCTGGTTTGGGGGTGCAAGAGCTGGATTGGGGGGGTTGGGGGTGCAGGAGCTGGTTTGGGGGGTTTCGGGGGTGCAGGAGCTGGATTGGGGTGTTGGGGGTGCAGGAGCTGGTTTGGGGGGTTTGGGGGTGCAGGAGCTGGTTTTGGGGGGTTTCGGGGGTGCAGGAGCTGGTTTGGGGGAGTTGGGGGTGCAGGAGCTGGTTTGGGGGGTTTGGGGGTGCAGGAGCTGGTTTGGGGGGGTTTGGGGGTGCAGGAGCTGGTTTTGGGGGGGTTGGGGGGTGCAGGAGCTGGTTTGGGGGGCTCAGAGGGTGATTTGGGGGTGCAGGGGTATGGGGGGGACAGGGACACATTGGGGGTGCGGGGGGCCCCCCTTTCCCTGGGGATGGGGGCCACCTCCAAAGCCACCCCTTAGGCCACGCCCCGGTGTTTACGTCATCACGTTCACAAGCCACGCCCCCACCCCATGGATGCGTCGTTACCCTGGCGACCACCCCTTCCCTCCATCGCGCAGCAGCTTTCCGCGGCTCCTCCCACCGGAAGTGACGCAGACCGGAAGCGGCGGCGGGATGAAGCTGCTCACACACAACCTGCTCTGCTCCAACGTGCGCGGGCTCCGGCCCGGCGGCGGCTTCCCCCTGCGGATACAGGTGCGGGCCCACCCCGACACCAGGACCGGGACCGGCCACAGCCTCCGGTATAGGCCCATAGCCTCCGGTACCGGCCACAGCCTCCGTACAGGCCCATAGCCACCGGTACAGGCCCACAGCCTCCGGTACAGGCCCACAGCCCTCCGGGACCGCCCTTAGCCACCGGTACCGACCATAGCCTCCGGTACCGCCCTTAGCCGCCGGTACCGGCCACAGCCACCGGTACCGACCATAGCCTCCGGTACCGCCCTTAGCCGCCGGTACCGGCCACAGCCACCGGTACCAGCCATAGCCTCCGGTACAGCCATAACCACTGGTACCGGCCACAGCCTCCGGGACCGGCCATAGCCTCCGGTACCGGCCCATAGCTCCCATACCGCCCATAGCCACCGGTACCGGCCATAGCCTCCGATACAGGCCCATAGCCACCGGTACCGGCCATAGCCTCCGGTACTAGCCTATAGCCCCTGTTACCGGCCCATAGCCACCGGTACCAGCCACAAGCCTCCGGTACCGGCCATAGCCTCCGGTACCGGCCCTAGCCTCCGGTACCGGCCCATAGCCCCCGTTACCGGCCCGTTCTCCCCCTCTCCAGGCCTCGGATGTCTGCGTGCGGCCGGTACCGTTCAACGCCGCCTTCGTAGCCCGGTTGGTGCCGCGGCTGCGCTGGGGGGCGCTGCTGGAGGCGGCCGAGAGCGTGAGTGGAGGGGGGTCCTATGATGGGGGGGCGAGGTGGGGGGGGTCCTATGATGGGGGGCGAGGTGGGGGGGGTTCTATTATGGGGGGGCGAGGTGGGGGGGGTCCTATGTTGGGGGTGAGCAAGTTGGGGGGTTCTGTGATGGGGGGAGCGAATTGGTGGGGGTCCTATGATGGGGAGGAGTGAGTTGGGGGGGTCCTATGATGGGGGGAGCGAGTTGAGGGGGGTCCTATGATGGGGGGGAGCGAGTTGAGGGGGGTCCTATGATGGGGGGAGCGAGTTGAGGGGGTCCTATGGTGGGGGGAGCGAGTTGGGGGGGTCCTATGATGGGCGGGCGAGTTGGGGGGGGTTCTATGATGGGGGCCAGCGAGTTGGGGGGGGGGGGGTCCTATGATAGGGGGGCGAGTTCAGAGGAGTTCTATGATGGGGGGAGCGAGTTGGGGGGGGTCCTGTGATGGGGGGAGCAAGTTCGGGGGGGGGTTCTATGATGGGGGGGCGAGTTGGGGAGGGTCCTATGATAGGGGGGGTGAGTTGGGGGGGTCCTATGATAGAGGGGGTGAGTGGGGGGTCCTATGATGTGGGGAGCAAGTTGGGGAGGGTCCTATGATGGGGGGGGCGAGTTGAGGGCTGTCCTATGATGGGGAGGAGCGAGTGGGGGGGGTCCTATGATGGGGGGAGCAAGTTGGGGGGGGTCCTATGATGGGGGGCAAGTTCAGAGGGGTTCTATGATGGGGGGAGCGAGTTTGGGGGGTCCTGTGATGGGGTGGGCGAGTTGAGGGGGGTCCTATGATGGGGTTCGAGTTGAGGGGGTGTCCTGTGATGGGGGGCGAGTTGAGGGGGTGTCCTATGATGGGGGGGCATGGTTTTGGGGCTGTCTCAATTGGAGGGGAAGGCTTCGATTTTGGGGGGATCCCAGTTTGGATGCATGGGGGGGGCAGCAGCATGGGGGGGGTGTCAGATCTGGGGGGGGATCCTAAGGTTTGGGATGGGGGGGCACGGGGGTCCTATTGGGGTCTCCCAGTTCCCCCCATTCTCCCCCCCCCCACCTGCAGTTGGGGCATCCCTCGGAGCTGCCCCCCGAGCCTGCCCTGACTACGAGGGAGATGAAGCGTTCCTGCGGCGGGTGCATCACGTGCTGCTGGAGGTGAGGGGGGCCCAAAACCCCCTTGGGGGGTTGGGGGGGGGAGATGTGGTCCTGACACCCCCCCCACCCCATTGACCCCCTTATGTGCATGTGTGTCCCCCCCCAGGTGGAGGTGCTGGAGGGGTTCCTGCAGTGCCCGGACTCGGGGCGCCAGTTCCCCATCTCCCGTGGGATCCCCAACATGCTGCTGAGAGAGGAGGAAGCCTGAGGGGGGGGGGGCACGGGCTGGAGTCACCCCCCCTGCACCCCCGGGTTATTGGGGGGGGGAGCCCAAAGTGGAGCAGAGACGTTCTGTCCCCCATGGGGGGGGGGGTGAATCCCAAATAAGGGGGGGGGGGCTTTTGTCATTTGGTTTTGAGCCTTTGGTTTTTTTTCCTGCCCCAAAGGACTTCTTTTACTTTCAAGTCACCCCTTTTTGCCCTAAATCTCCGCTTTTTGCTCCCAGATCGCTTTTTTCTGCCCCAAATAACCCCTTTTTGTTCCCAAGCCGCCATTTTCTGCCCCAAATCACCCCTTTTTGTTCCCCAATTGCCCCTTTTTGCTCCCAAATCTCCCCCTTTTGCCCCAAATCTCCCCTTTTTACTCTCAAATTGCCCCTTTCTGCCCCATATTGCCCCTTTTTGCCCCAAATCTCCCATTTTTGCTCCCAAATTGCCTCCTTTTGTGCCCCAAATCTCCCATTTTGCTCCCAAGTCTCCCTTTTTTCCTCCCAAATTGCCTCTTTTGCCCCAAATCTCCCATTTTTGCTCCCAAGTCTCCCTTTTTTCCTCCCAAATTGCCTCTTTTGCCCCAAATCTCCCATTTTTGCTCCCAGTCTCCCTTTTTTCCTCCCAAATTGCCTCTTTTTGCCCATATCTCCCTTTTTTTCCCCCCAAACTCCCTTTCCCCCCCAAAACTCCCCTTTTTTTCCTCCAAACCCCTTCCATTCCTCAACCTTCCAGCTTCTCCCCCCTCCCCACCCCATTTCCCCCCTTTCCCCGAAGTTCTTTGTTCCATCTGATTCCCCGAAGTTCTTTGTTCCATCTGTGTTTTATTTGTGGTTTATTAATAAAAAGCCGCTTTTTCGTGCCAATATTCGGCCTTTTTTTAGTCCTTTCCAGGAGAATCCCATTGGATTTTGGGAGGGGGGAAGGCGGGAGGGGGGAGAACCCCGAGGTCCTCCCGCGCTCTCTATGACCCAAGCAACCGCCTAGAGCGTCTCACCCTGTAGTGGCCGCTCTGTCTCGGCTCTATGGCGCAGCCGGAGGTGACGTCAGGACGTCGACGCACGCACAGCGGCGGCGGCGGCGGTAGCGGGCTGAGGCGGGAGCAGCGGTCGGAGGCTCCGGTGAGGGCCGCGGGGGGGGAGCTCGGGTCCCGGTTCCCGTTCCCCCCCAGCCTCCCCTTGAGCCGTCTCCGCTTCCCCCCGCAGGCGCCATGTCCTCCACGTCGCAGAAGCACCGGGACTTCGTAGCGGAGCCGATGGGGGAGAAGCCGGTGGGGATGCTGGCGGGCATCGGGGACGTGCTGGGCAAGAAGCTGGAGGAGAAGGGCTTCGATAAGGTACGGGGGGGGGGGGGGGGGGGGGGGGGGGGGGAGCTCCGGTCGGGCTGTGACGGGGGCTTGGGAGGGGTGCGCGGGGGAGGGAGGGGACACAGAGGGACCCTATTGGGGATGGGGATAGGGACCCACTTAGGGACATGGTGGGTGTCGGGGTCCTTTGGGGACATGGGGCAGGGGGGACACACAGGGGATGGGGGGGGGGGGGGAGTAGATAGGGACCCACTTAGGGACATGGTGGGTGTAGGGGGCCTTTGGGGACATGGGGCAGGGGGGACACACAGGGGATGGGGGGCGGGGGGTAGATAGGGACCCCCTTAGGGACATGGTGGGTGTAGGGGGCCTTTGGGGACATGGGGCAGGGGGGACACACAGGGGATGGGGGGCAGGGGGTAGATAGGGACCCCCTTAGGGACATGGTGGGTGTAGGGGGCCTTTGGGGACATGGGGCAGGGGGGACACACAGGGGATGGGGGGGGGGTAGATAGGGACCCCCTTAGGGACATGGTGGGTGTAGGGGGCCTTTGGGGACATGGGGCAGGGGGGACACACAGGGGATGGGGGGGTAGATAGGGACCCTCTTAGGGACATGGTGGGTGTAGGGGCCTTTGGGGACATGGGGCAGGGGGGACACACAGGGGATTGAGGGGGGGTAGATAGGGGGAATAGGGACCTCCTTAGGGGCATGGTGGGGACAGGAAGCTCTTAGGGACATGAGGAAGGGGGGACACAGAGAGACTCCCTTGGGGATGTAACGGGGGGATAGGGAACCCTTTAGGGACATGGTGGGTGTAGGGGTCCTTTGGGGACATGGGGGGGGGGGGGGCACAGGGGATGCGGGAGGGTAGATAGGGACCCTCTTAGGGACATGGTGGGGACAGGATCCTCTTAGGGATATAGGTCAGGGGGGACACACAGGGACCTCTTTGGGGATGGGGGGGTGGGAATAGGGACCCCCTTAGGCACATCGTGGGTATAGGGGCCCTTTGGGGACAGGGGGACACACAGGGTCCTCCTTGGGGACATGGTGGGGACAGGAGGCTCTTAGGGATATAGGGCAGGGGGGACACAGAGGGACCCCCTTGGGGATGTGTATGGGGGGATAGTGACCCTTTTAATGACATGGTGGGGACAGGAGCCTCTTAGGGACATGAGGAAGGGGGTACACAGAAAGACCCCCTTGGGGATGGGGGGATAGGGACCCCCTTGGGGATGTGTATAGGGGGATAGGGACCCCTTTGGGGATGTGGTGCATGTAGGGGCCCATTGGGGAAAGGGGGGCACACAGGGACCCCCTTGGGGCATGGGACTCCCTTGGGGACAAGGTGGGGAGCACACAGAGACCCATTTAGGGACATGGTAGGGACAGGAGCCTCTTGGGGATATGGGGGGGGGGGGGGGGATGGAAAGGGACCTCCTTAGGGACATGGTGGGAGATAGGAGCCCCTTGGGGACATGGTGGGGGGCACGCACAGGGACCTTCTTGGGGACATGACAGAGCCGGGAGCCCATTGGGGATAATGGGGAGGGGGGGGGAACGAGACAGAGTGACCCCCTTGAGGACATTTGGGGGGGGGGGAATGACACAGGGAAGCCCTTGGGGATGGGGTGGCAGACAGGGACCTTTTTAGGGACACAGTAGGGACAAGAGGCTTCCTTGGGGACATGGGAATGCTCAGGGATGCTCTTGGAGACATTGGTAGGGGGGGGTTAAACACAACCATGTCCTTAGGGATGTGGGCTTGTCCCAGTGCCACGGGGGCAGCTGCAGGGTCATGGATTGGGATAAGGACTCCCTTGGGGATACCGAGGGTGTCCCTGTGCTCTTCCCCCAGGCGTACGTGGTGCTGGGACAGTTCCTGGTGCTACGCAAGGACGAGGAGCTCTTCCGGGAATGGCTGAAGGAAACGTGCGGAGCCAACGCCAAACAGTCCCGGGACTGCTCCGGCTGCCTCCGGGAGTGGTGCGATGCCTTCCTCTGAGCCCCCCAACCTCAACCGGGGCACCCCAACACCCCCTCTACGGGGGCTCCCATTCACATCAGGCCCCCCCCCCCCCCCACCAGAACTGTGGTGCTGCCCCATCCCTCTTTGCCAACTGGGGGTTGGGGTTTCCCCTTCCAAAAACATCTTTATGGGGGGAACCTGGGATGCCCTCGCCCCCCCCCCCCCCCCAATCACACCAAATCCCCCATGGGGGGGTGTGTGGGGTTGTGCTGATATTGCCTCTACCCCCATGGGGGTGATGGGGGGGGTGAGGGAGGGTTGGGGTGTAACCCCCTCTCCTGCATCGGGGGGGGGGGTTTGTGTCATATTGGGGTGCCTCCTCCTCCCCCCCCCCCGCTTCTAGTGTGTTTGTATGGGTTTTCTAAACAATAAAGGTCTTGTTGTGCTGGGTCCAAGCTTTGGTTTGATGGGGGGGGAGGAGGGAGGGGGGATCAACTGGGGGGTGACCCCCCCCGGGATTGTTTGGGGGTTTCTAATAGAGAGATGGGGGTGCTTGGGGGGGGTCCAGAGGGAAAAGGAACACCTTGAGGGTAAGTTGGGGGGGTGTGAACCCCTTAGGGGGGGTGAAACTCTCCGTGGGGGGAGTGGGGGCGATGTGGGGGTATCAGCCCCCCCCCAGGGGCTGTTTTTGGGGTCAGTCCTCCAGAGCAGAGGAGTTGGTCCTCCAGGCCGCCTAGAGAGGCCCGCGTCCTCCAGAGCAGACAAGCTGAAGGTGCGGGAGGGGGTTGAAGAGCACTTCCGGGTCAGGGGCGGCAGCTGCCGGTGACCGCCGCCGCCATGGCGGAGGCCGTCGTTGACCCCCCTCGCCGCCGCCACCGGCCCCGTGCTTCCCCCAACCCGCTCTTCACCCGCTGGCTCCGGGAGTGGCGGGATGAGGCCACGGGGACGCGGGCAAAAGGCGTCTACGAGCGGGTGGGTGTGCGGGGGCACGGGAGGGGAACGGGAACGGGGGTGCGGGGCCGCCGGTGCTCCCGGTGCTCCCGGTCCCAGCCGCGTGTCCCCGCAGGCCCTGCGCTCCCTCGCCCGGTACCCGCTGCGGCTCCGCTCCGGGCGGGCGGCCGCCATCTTGAAGAACTTTGGCCCCGCCCTCTGCCGCCGGCTCGATCTGCGCCTGCGCCAGCACCGCGCAGGTGGGCGGGGACTTAAGGGGGTGTGGGCGGGGATTTAAGGGATTGTGGGCGGAGCCTTAAGGGGGTGTAGGCGGGGCCTTAACGGGGAGTGGGCGGAGATAGCGTGACTAGGTGCTGATCCATGCGTTCATTTGCATCTGTTTTGCATATTGGCGCCTCCCATCAGAGCAAGGCCACGCCCCCAGCCCCCCCGCAGAGAGGAGGAGCCCGGCGAGCCCCTTGGCTCCACCCACGGTGAGTGACATCATCACACACCTCCCCCACCCGGACCCCTGGAAGGGGGGGGGGGGGTTGGGTATTTTGGGGGGGTTTGGAGCCCCCCCCCCATCCCCCCATCACCTTTCCCCCCCTCCCCCAGCATTGCCCCCCCCGTGAGTACCGGCCCCTCCCCCGCTCGGGGGCACGAGCGCTGCTGCTGACGCTGCACAAGGTAAAGGGGGGGAGGGGAAGGACCTGGGGACTTTGGGGTGTCCTCCCCCCCCATACCCCCCCCTCCCCCCCCATGGACTCACCTGAAGTCCCCCCCCCCCCCCCCCCCCCCCAGAGCTCAGAGCCCCTCCCAGAGGCGGAGCTTCTGCATCAGGCCCAGCCCCTCTGTGACCGCCCCCTGACCCTGGTGAGTGCCCATAGGACCCCCCCCCCACACTGAGGGGGGACACGTGAATAATGGGGTCCCTTCCTCCCCCTCTCCCCAGGGAGCACCCAAGGGGGCCCTGGGCACCCTCCTGCGACGGGACCTGCTGCAGCGCAATGGCCGCCCCCCCCGGTACGGCCAGAGCCCCCCCCCCCTCCAAACACACACCCCGACCCCCCCCGGTCACCCCCTTTCTCCCCCCTCCCCAGGTACTCCCTGACCCCACGTGGTCACATCCTGGCCCAGCGATTGGCTGCTGCTGCCTCAGAAGCCCCGCCCCCATCCGAGGAGCATCTCCCTCCTCCCTCCCCATCGTAAGTCACCTGGGTGCCCATTGAAGGGGGCATTTGGGGGGGGGGGGGAACCCCAGATTCCTGCCTCCTTCCTTGGGGGGTTGGGGTTCAGGGTTTGGGGTGTGTCCCCCCCCCCAGGCCTGGCCCTGATGTCGAGTTTGAGCTGAAACCTGGTGAATTCGACATCATTCTCTGTGCTGACGTCACCGAGGCCAATGGGTGCGTGAGTGTGTGTCCCCCCCATCCCTGCACCATGGGGTCCTTCCCCCCCCCCCAAAATGGAATGCAGTGTCCCTTGTCCCCCCATCCCAGGGTTGGCACAGGCCTGCCCCATCTGCACCCTGGGGGGGTTTCTCCTGCCCCCACAGGTCCCAATGAACCCCACTCATGGAGCCCTTGTCCCCCTTGGGGTGTCCCCTTGCCCTTCCCCTTGTCCCCATAGGGTCCTCAAGAGCCTTCCCTTGCATCCCACCCTTGTACCCCCAATTTCCCCCTTGTGTCTCCCCCCACACCCCCCCATGGGGTGTCCCTGCCCCACTGTAAGGTGGCCACGCCCCCCCTCGGTGACGTTTGGGGGGGGGCGTGGCCAGGCCGGTGCCGTCGCTGCTGCAGGGCCGCGTCCCATTGAGCCTGCGGAGACTCCACGTGGGAGACTTCCTCTGGGTGGCCCGCGAGAGGGCCCCGCCCACAGGTGGGCGTGGCCTCTGGGGTGGGGAGGGCGGGGGAGCCAATGGGATGAGCGGTGGGGGTGGAACCCGGCTCTGGCTCCGCCCACATCGGCTCCTGTGTGGGCGGGGGCCGAAGCGCTGACTCCGCCCCCATTGAGCTGTGGGGAGGGGTCAGCGTCTGGTCACGCCCCTATTGGAGGTGGTGGGTGTGGCCAGGCTCTGGCCCCGCCCCTTGTGTGCTCTGTCATTGGTTCTTGGTGGGCTGTGGGTGGGGCCAGAGGGGCGTGTCCATGCGCTGCCATTGGCTATGGGCGGGGTCCTCCTGTGGTCACGCCCCCATTGCGGTGGTGGGTGTGGCCAGACTCTGGCCCCACCCCTTGTGTGCTCTGTCATTGGTTCTTGGTGGGCTGTGGGTGGGACCAGAGGGGCGTGCCCATGCGGTGCCATTGGCTTTGGGCGGGGCCGAGGGGGCGTGACCATGGGCTGGCCCCGCCCCCAGGGCGCCCCCCAAGGGAGCTGGTGCTGGACGTGGTGGTGGAGCGGAAATCGGCCTCGGACCTGGGGAGCAGCCTCAGCGATGGGAGGTACCGA